>NC_080671.1:442482016-442693164 GCF_030247195.1 Topomyia yanbarensis
TTAAAGCCTACTAATAACCAATGAAAATAAGCACTTATTAGTTTAAATCCGATGAAAATTGCGAAAGTTATTAAATTTTTTTCTAAATGGCAATTTTTGTGTTTCTCTGGGTCAACTTATTGAACCGTCTCGATTCCCCGTTTTTCTAGGAGTTGTTTAATAATATATGAGGGACTCTCTGTCAGAATTCTGTTAAGCAAGTAAATGGAAAATTCTTGAAAGAATTTAAAGTGGGGTAACATTCGAACTCGTTTATCCAAATGATTAAAGACTTCTGATAACAATAATTTCAGGCTCAATGAAATTATAAGTCATCAAATGATTGGTATGAAATACTGCGTGTAATATTTACAAGTGTATTACATAAAAAAACACTGTTATGATACAAAATTCATTGTAAACCAAACTCGCACACGTAAAAAATGCATATTTTGAAACGCTAGCTGCTCAACTGGGTTTTGTATAACGTCAATACAAACAATACGAATTCGTAGTAAAATGTGAATTGCATACGTCAAGTATTATAAAAATAATAATTTGTAAAACTTTTAATTTGTTTTCCTTCCTAGAACATCCAGCAGTTCGTGTTTTGAAATTATGCCGGACATTGAACAAGACTTATTTTCGGTTTAAAATCTCAAAATCTGAACTTCAGAATGATTTTAAGAACGTAGAATATTTTGTAATTGCACTTAGATGTTTTACGCAATATATTGTAGTATGTTGAAGTTTTGTGAACCAGTACAGTAAAATCGGTACATCATAGAAGCCAATGTGAATTCAATACAATTTCAAATTATAAAAATCTAGACGTTTTAATAAGGTAAAATAAATTGTGGAACAAAACGTGACGAAATAGGTCGTCATTCGTGAAGCTAGTGCTCGAATTTTACATTTTGCACCGTCATAAGCTTCCGATGTGTGTATCAAGCCGTTGTGGAGCGTGTAGTTTACAACTTATTTTGTACATATACGATTCTGTATGACAATGTAAATATTATGCGTATTTTTAATGCCAAATTTTTGATGACATTACTCCACTGAGCCTGAAATTATGGTTATAAGAAGTCTTGAATCATTTGAATAAACAAGTTCGAATATTACTCTACATTAAATTCTCTCAACATTCTTCAATTTACCTGTTCAACAGAATTTTGACAGAGAATCTCTCATATATTATGAAACAAACCCTAGAAAAAATTGGAATCGAGACGGTTCAATAAGTTGACCAAGAGAAACTCTAAAATCTCCATTCTAGAAAAAATTGGATAACTTCTACAATTTTCATCCGATTCAAACTAATAAGTGCTTATTTTCATTGATTATAAGCAGGCTTTTTTCCCCATAAAACTATGATTTTTAGGATTGCTTTATCTTGCCGAAAATCTTGACCACACGCTCATTAAACTTCAAAAAATGTCGAAAAAATAAGAAAAAGTTCAATAGATTCGTAAATAACGTCAGAACCAGTAGTCTCACTAAAACAAAATATTCTAACGATCAAAAGTGCATTCAATTACCTTTAATTCAAGATAATAATATTTCAAATCGATGCACTACAACCGAAGATATTTGGATTTTACTGAACGTACATTTAATTTTAAAGGTAAAATTCATTTTTTCACTGTAACTCGAAAACTGTTCTACTGTAAATTTTTTGGAGCTCATTTTTGGATTCAGCACACGATTTTACAATGAAAATGGCTACCAGCTTATTTAGTTCAGAAATGTTGTAAACTTGTGTGATAAAACAAATAAAAATTTAAAATAATTATTAAGCAAAAAAAGTTTTTCATAAAATGGATAGAATGATTAATATAAATCAAATTGATACGAATAAGATGCATGAGATAATAAACTGATCGGAATGCATACAAAGAACAAAATGAATACAATAAATAAAATGAGATCGAATAAACAAAATGAATCAAAACAATGATAAATGAAAAAAATCATTAAAATGAAATGATCATATATTTAAAATAAGTCAAATATTTAAAATGAAAAAATAAACAAATCGAATATAATCCACAAAATGAATGATTTGGAAAAAATGAGTATATAGAATAATATTTAAAAATGTTAGTTAAATGAAGTAAATGAATAAAACGAATTTCACGAATTCCAAAACCAATGTTCCAGAATATTCTGAAGTGTTTGTGAAAATCCCATTGCAAAGAGCACGCTTTCGTTCTTCTTTTCTTGAGGGTGTTTTAAGATTATCTGGTGTTTCTACTATATTGATGGGCCTTAATTAGTCATCAGGAAATCTAGAAACCAGAAATTTGACTTGGAATTAATGTCTTTTTGGTCACAGATATCTAAAAAATGATTTTCGTACAGAATTGTATTTTCAGGTCCAGTATTTTAACGCGGAATTGGAAATAGTAAACTGAGATAAGGCAAGCTGTAAATAGTATATTCATTTGCATTGAAGTATATAGAAAAGAGTGTTAAGTGTCTAGGTTATTATTGTTGATGGCACAGATGCCGTACATTCAGTCGATTACAATGCAGTCTCCTTCCACCCATCCTCATCACTTGCGAATTGTTTCGTTCGGAATTCTCTTTCTGGAGATATGGGTTTATGAGTCCAACACAAAACAATAACATGGCAAAGGAATGGTTCAAACTACCAGAATAAGTATTTAAATTTATCGAAAAGCCAGTGGCCATTGGAAGTGTCCCTGGATTGCTTTTGAGACACGAACATACTTGAAATTACCAGTCGTAGGGTAAAGTGGCTATTTTCACCATACTAAGCAGGGTGCCTAATTCATTAAATTCTCGGCCTATAATCAATCGTTGTTAAGAACCAATATAATAACACAAGCGCGCTCAAAACAGTGAAATTCTCGTGTTTGAGTGCAACAAAAGCTCGACTCAGTGTCCCTATTGTTGCCCTACCATTTGACTCAATGCGTTGAACAAAGATGGCAGACACTGATCTAACCAACGGCTTCAAATGGGTATGGTGACAATAGAAACATGGCAAAAATAAGCTCATCACCCTATTTTTCGCAAATAAATAATGTCACATTGATCATGAAAAATGTAACTCAGTATCAGTTGTAGTTACACTGTAATATGTATGACATAAATTCAGTGAGAGAAACTAGTTGTCCAATGCATATGCAATGTATAATTTACGTGTAGAATACGGAGCACTCAAACGAAACGTCTATTGAATTGTCCAATGCCTGTACTAATTCTGGAATTGATGCTTCAATTGAAGCGTTCTCAGCATAAGGCAAATTTGGGCAATTGAAACCATCGCTATAAGTTAAAAGCATCCTTTTACTGAGATGTAAGTATAGTTGAATAGTTTAGAGGCCTGTGGGCGCCATTTTTCCAGAATCTAATTTGTGGATATTTTTGGAATTCGATCCGTTATTTTTCATAAAAGTGCATTCCAATACAATGAATCTGCATATTGAACAATATCAACCCAAAAGAGGTGTTCTCAATTTTCAAATAACACGTTTGAGCATATGTTTCATTCAAAAGTCAGTAGAGATACGAATATTTTAAAAAAAAGTGCACGTGACATGTCTCTTTTCAACATTTTTGTCTTCAAACAACCATATTATCCATTTTGAAATACCCAAGGATTTCCATAATTATAGTATATACAAACGCTCAGTATAGAATTCAATTCAATTGGAGTTTATGTAGTTTTCGGTTTTTGGTCATATGACTTTTCTTAGTGCAACGTTTCGAAGGAATAGCCCTTCATCTTCAGAGGAGAGCAGGGTTTGAACATAAATTAGTTATAGCTTTCTCATAATACAAATATTTTGCAAATTTTACCAGGACCACAAACATTTTCTTTTTCAAGTAGAATATAATATTTAGTTTGTTTCCACAAGTGCCTCTGGGAAACAAAAATATGTAAAATATATCGCAAGATTAAATTAGCTTGCATACTAACAAATATTTCAGATTAGTTGAAGATCTTATGATACATCTTGGAAATGGATTTGGAAATATCAACATAGATCTGAGTCGTGATAGTTTCCACAAACACGATAGGGGAGAGATCGGTGGTGGGGAGGAGCGACAAGTGAGGAATGGTAAATGATGGTTAGTACTGTGACATTATTTTTGTATATAGTACGAAATTAGTATTCCTCACATCTTTATTATACATAAAGCAACTGATAATTTTTACGCCACAATTAGTATAACTTAAATCTTGCAAAATATGATAAATTTTCACTAGAATTTTGTTATTCAAAAATACAGTTGCTCTCTGTGATGCTACGAGTATAATATGAATATGAATTATGTTAGAAAATGATTTCCTCACTACTAGGTGGATTACTTGGTGATCTGTGCATTCATATACCATCCAACGTCTATCTCACTGAGCGCAATGCTTAATCCAACGGATAAGTGCATCAACTCTGGACAAATTTTCGCTTTGAAGTGAATTTACACATTATTTTGTCTTTGAAGTAAACTTGCGTATTAAGTTTTGAGATATAGTTAATTAATTCTTAAGTAAATTCATAAAATGTTCTCGGAATCGAATTCCTTGAATCACGCAGATATTCACACCCCGATATTCAAAATCGGTTTAGTTTTGCCCTAAAACACCCGTAAAGCAATACTCTGTATATAACGATCTCATTTTTAGTTAGTAGAAATTGTTAAGCGAGGAACAAAAAAAAATTAATATTTCCGCCGTTCGTGAACGGATTTTGACAGTCTATAGATTGTTCGAAAGGTATTTTTACAGGATTTCTAATTGTGTGCACATTATACGACTGCATTGCTTTGTTCGAAAGTTATTTACTTTAAACCCTTTGTGTTTTGACAAAATCATGCATATCTCAGAAAGTAAACGAAATATCGAAAAACAAAAATAATAGTGTCAAATGACAACGTTCATTTGAAACTATCTTCGTTAAGATCGGTTCAGCGGTTGCTGAGATAATTACATGACATTAGTGCACATACATACATACCCACACACTCACACACACACATACAGACATTGTCCCAATTTGTCGAGCTGAGTCGATTGGTATATGAAACTTGGCCCTCCGGGCCTCGAAAAAAGTTTTCAAAGTTTGAGCGAGTTCTATACATTTCTTTTGTAAGAAATGTAAAACTTTTAAAAAATGAATGGGCTTTAACAAAGTTGCGAAAACCGCTTATACACGACAATTTTTCTCAAAAATTGTTATTTTCGCAAATGATTCATAAATCGCATTTATGGAACCTCTAGATGATTTTTTAGAAACTTGATTTGTTCTACAAAAGTGCTTAAAATATGCTCATCTTTCATTATAGGGCCTTTCGATCATCAATTTTTTTATGTGACAACCTAATAGAGAGGTGCCACTGTGTTACTCCGTGGTCTGTCACTAATTGCCTATTTTCGATAGCCGCCTACTGCACTCGGCGAAAACAAGCCCAGACCGCATAACGTATTTTTGCAAGAGAAGAGCGGAGACCTACCTAAGCCTTATGTTAATTATACACAAATTACTACACCTATCCCAAACCGTTCACAAACGCGAAAATGACCGAAAATTTACAACTAACTGTGAACGGTACATAACAGCGATGAGCATTATGTTGCCAAAACAAATACACTCTACGGAGAGAGCAAGCAAAAATAGACATATTTCCATCCAGAGTAAAATTGCTACCCTGACGGGTTACAATTCTAATTAATAATGTAATATCTATAATACGTTAAATATCGAAATATTTGACACACCATTCTGTGCGCTAGTAAATGCTGAAATTAATCATTTGGTTTCTTAACCTCGTAATTATTAAAAACGTCTTGTTTTTAAAAATCATTAGATGTTATTAGAGCGACGACTCTCACATGACACATCTGCAGTCAGGTAAAATTCACAACGAGGACAGTCATGGCCTGCTGCTCCATAGGTTATCTGTCACATATGAAAAAGTAACAGAAAATGTTTTGTCACAGATTGTATCCGTTAGTATTGTACATTTTGTTGACGTATTCAAGCGAAAAGCAGGAGCAAACTGAACCATACAATTCAAATTCCTTGCCTAGAGTTTGTGTTTTGTGACAAAAGTCGACATTTCGAAAAAGTTTGCAAAACAAATGCTTGTTCATTTGAAAATAACTGTCGAATGGAGATGATCTCTTAGCTATTATCTCTGATCCCTTCAGTCGAAAATATACATTAACATTTAATCGCAGCGAAAACAAACTCGTTCCGTTTTCTTTGTTCACCAGCAAACAGTTTTGATTTCTCCATCTAAATTCCTTACCGACAAGCATAATCTTATTTTCTGAAAAGTTTTCAAAATCCCCTCGAATTTTCCATAGCTCCTCGAAAGATCCGAAATCTCTGAACTCGAAATATTAATCTCTTCAACAGGCACAAAATCCTTTCCCTTCCGTCAGATATCAAATTGCACGGTACACGCGTTCATAAGCCGAAAGGGAAGCTGTTTCCGACGGCCGTCGCTTCCAATTTTCATTATTAAAAGTTTTTCTTCTTACACTTTTGCATTTTACTCCCTTTCTGCGCCACCTACCGTCCCACGCTCTAGCTCAGCAATTTGCCTATCAAGCACCCGCTCATCCGCTCCGACAGCATGTTTCTACCGTTTATTTTTCGGAACCGTTTTCCATAATGCGAATGAAAATGGCAACAACAGCTCAGACCGACCCAGGCAGGCAGCAAATGAAGCCAAAGCTAGAATTAATAATGCGATAAGAGGAGAAGATTCGCCCCCTGGTCCATCAACCAACTCCCGCAGACTGTAAACAACTGTCTCCAGCTGCTGTTGCGGCTTCCTGTGGAAAAGCTTTTGCTTTTGCGTTGAAGAAAATCAGCAAATTAGCATGGCAGATAAGCGGAGTGGAAATCTTTGCTCTTCTGCGGAGATATGCCTTGGCCTGTCTGAGTATTTCTTCAGGGCGTATCGAGTTTCTCCCGGCCATCAAGTAAGCCATGACTTTTATCGTTCATCAGAGGCAATGATGAAGGGGGATCTCCCCCCGTTCGCTTCGCACCAAAACTGCCACCCACTCCCAGTACACTTTAAATAGGAATCGTTCACTGTCTAATGAAAACCAATTTAGGCGGAGGCAAACAAATTGCCGGCAAATTGAATTGGTGAACTGCTACTAAGCGGTTTGTCGGAAGCTGCTAGACGACACCATTTGTGGGGGAAGTTGTCCCTCCTCCCCGCATAGAACGTAGCAGATTATGACCCGGAAGATAACGGGGAAGCATCTGTTAGAGATTTTTCAGGGAATTTGGAAAATGGTGCGTCTATTAACGATCATCATTTTCCATTAGTTTCATATGTAGGGAGATGTGGTTTACCGTTGCGACAGGGATATACTGCGGAACATTTTATTTAATAGCTAATGTAGATTTTATCCTGATAGGTAAAATACTTTCTGGGAACAGTCGATGCTACTACTAAACTACCTGTAAAGGAACACTGTTTCGTTGATGATCGCTATCTGCTAATTGGATATCTCATTACATCATTCGGTTTATTAGCTCCGTTAGTCGAACTTTGGTGAATTTGCGACAATTGCCTAGTAGGACCAAAATATTTACCGTCGGAGGACCACCGACAAAAAACTTGAAAATAAATAACAAATAATCACCCGGGTCTTAAGTCAGGGTTGCCACATTCAAGGATTCCTATTTTCATCGTTTCCAAATTCTATTCATTCTACAATCTAGATAGCCATGCGAATCAATAGGTTTAAAAGTAGCCCAAATCGGTTGAGTAACACCTGAGACACGACGAGTTGAATTACCGAGTCGTGATTCGTGTAAGAAAAAGATGCATGGCTGGAGGAGTGTTACAATGTACCACCCAAAACTAAAATCAGAATATTTCTAATCCTAGGCTGACGGCGTGTGTGTGTGAAAGTTGAATTAGGCAGAAACAGACAGCAATGAACAAAATACGAGCGAAAACTGGTCCAAACAGATAAGAGTTGTTCGCAGAGCGTTGGGAGACCGACCGAACCCCACTTTCCACGTGAAACGGGATTTGAGAGATAATAAAAAGCTGGCAACGATTATGACCGCAAATGGCGTGGGTATCCATCCCCGTGCGAGTACGTATAGTTACAATTTGGCAAATGCGAGTTCGGTTTGGTTCATAGGATAGCACTTTAATGATGTTAGTTCTAGTTGATCAAAAATAAAACGGCATTCACAGTGGATAGGAGGCGTGCATAATTTAATTAAAGTGGAATGGTGTACAAACAAACTATTTAAACTATAGGGAAAACCAATTCCCTCTAAACATGCAATAAACTTTAGCAAACATGTGCCGAATGCGGATTCGGACTGGAAAGCAACTTAGTCAACACAAATCCTGCCGGTTTAGTGCAGATGAAATGCAATTTAGCAACATTAACCGCATTTATTTTAGTTCGTGCCAATCAAAGTGCTGCATACGCGCAGCAGATTTCCAGTCAGAACTTCTACATCGTACGAGGTATTTAATTTGGCGGACAGTTTTTTAATGAAGCTGAAAATTGTTTTAACTTCCATCGAAGCGGGTTGGTTTTACTCTGCTAGTCCATAGAAATTATTCTACGAACGAAATGGGTGATTAAAATGGCTGGTTTTGGGTCGGATACCATCAGTCAAACAGACACGAGAAATACATTGTCCGAATCGGAAAGGAACGTCGTGCGCGATTGTTCCGTGACTCAAACCGGCAGCTGTAATTAAGAGAATGGTTAGAAATTAACGAGCAAATACATCATTCGGAATAGTCTTCCGTTGGTGGTCCACACTGGTGAAGAGACTGTTCGCCTGGAGGCGAGCTGGTTTTCGAAACTTTCGGAAGTAACGGATTCCCCACGCGTACCTCACATCTCGAGGTGATTAAGGAGAAGCGAAAATCAAATTTGATTAAAACATTTCCGAAAGTGCACCAACGAATGAGAATGAGCTAGAAGTTGAATTCCGGATGGAGCTAGCTAGGAACTGATCCGTTAAGCTGACGATGGTTGAGCGAACCCGTGTTCTCACGTTTTACATTTTCATGACTGGAGTGTACGATTTGTGCATAGTTTCCGGTGGGATGATAGTGGACCACCGACCCCTCTTCAAGCACTCGTCATTGTTCATACTCATTGTTACTGTAGATTATTGGAGGTATAATAATATGAAATACTTCATTTTGTGAGCAAAGTAGAGTACTTCAGAAGTCTGGGCTACAGAAATGTTCTTATTTTGTTTATCGTGAACTAACTAGCATTTATGTTTAGAAAACAAAATTATGATTGGGGTTGTTCTAATGTTTATCTCAACTAGATATGCAACACCAGATATTTCACATTGATTTTGAGTGCATTGCGACAAAAGCGGCATTGTACTAAAACGAACATTTTTATAACATATTTGAATATTTGAAGATTAAAAATTTCGAATACACAAAGAATCGATTTTTCGATAATTCTTAAATAGACATATCCTGATATTAAAAGATTTAAACAACCAGAGATTCGAAAGCTCAAGGATTTGCAGATTCAAAAATATGTCGATGTTTCCAACATTTGTGTATTCGAGGATAAGAAAATTCAAGGATTTAAAAATTTAAAATGCGAGGATTAAGAACCACAATCTTGAGAAATCACAAATTGGAATGTATTGAGATTCTAGGATGTGATGGTAAAATTTTACGAAAATATGAATATTTGTAGATTTAAAAAATCAAAGATGGGAATAGTTTAAAATTTCTAAGATTTGACGATTATGTATTTCGCTAATATGATGTTTCAAAGATTCAAAGATTCAAAGATTCAAAGATTCAAAGATTCAAAGATTCAAAGATTCAAAGATTCAAAGATTCAAAGATTCAAAGATTCAAAGATTCAAAGATTCAAAGATTCAAAGATTCAAAGATTCAAAGATTCAAAGATTCAAAGATTCAAAGATTCAAAGATTCAAAGATTCAAAGATTCAAAGATTCAAAGATTCAAAGATTCAAAGATTCAAAGATTCAAAGATTCAAAGATTCAAAGATTCAAAGATTCAAAGATTCAAAGATTCAAAGATTCAAAGATTCAAAGATTCAAAGATTCAAAGATTCAAAGATTCAAAGATTCAAAGATTCAAAGATTCAAAGATTCAAAGATTCAAAGATTCAAAGATTCAAAGATTCAAAGATTCAAAGATTCAAAGATTCAAAGATTCAAAGATTCAAAGATTCAAAGATTCAAAGATTCAAAGATTCAAAGATTCAAAGATTCAAAGATTCAAAGATTCAAAGATTCAAAGATTCAAAGATTCAAAGATTCAAAGATTCAAAGATTCAAAGATTCAAAGATTCAAAGATTCAAAGATTCAAAGATTCAAAGATTCAAAGATTCAAAGATTCAAAGATTCAAAGATTCAAAGATTCAAAGATTCAAAGATTCAAAGATTCAAAGATTCAAAGATTCAAAGATTCAAAGATTCAAAGATTCAAAGATTCAAAGATTCAAAGATTCAAAGATTCAAAGATTCAAAGATTCAAAGATTCAAAGATTCAAAGATTCAAAGATTCAAAGATTCAAAGATTCAAAGATTCAAAGATTCAAAGATTCAAAGATTCAAAGATTCAAAGATTCAAAGATTCAAAGATTCAAAGATTCAAAGATTCAAAGATTCAAAGATTCAAAGATTCAAAGATTCAAAGATTCAAAGATTCAAAGATTCAAAGATTCAAAGATTCAAAGATTCAAAGATTCAAAGATTCAAAGATTCAAAGATTCAAAGATTCAAAGATTCAAAGATTCAAAGATTCAAAGATTCAAAGATTCAAAGATTCAAAGATTCAAAGATTCAAAGATTCAAAGATTCAAAGATTCAAAGATTCAAAGATTCAAAGATTCAAAGATTCAAAGATTCAAAGATTCAAAGATTCAAAGATTCAAAGATTCAAAGATTCAAAGATTCAAAGATTCAAAGATTCAAAGATTCAAAGATTCAAAGATTCAAAGATTCAAAGATTCAAAGATTCAAAGATTCAAAGATTCAAAGATTCAAAGATTCAAAGATTCAAAGATTCAAAGATTCAAAGATTCAAAGATTCAAAGATTCAAAGATTCAAAGATTCAAAGATTCAAAGATTCAAAGATTCAAAGATTCAAAGATTCAAAGATTCAAAGATTCAAAGATTCAAAGATTCAAAGATTCAAAGATTCAAAGATTCAAAGATTCAAAGATTCAAAGATTCAAAGATTCAAAGATTCAAAGATTCAAAGATTCAAAGATTCAAAGATTCAAAGATTCAAAGATTCAAAGATTCAAAGATTCAAAGATTCAAAGATTCAAAGATTCAAAGATTCAAAGATTCAAAGATTCAAAGATTCAAAGATTCAAAGATTCAAAGATTCAAAGATTCAAAGATTCAAAGATTCAAAGATTCAAAGATTCAAAGATTCAAAGATTCAAAGATTCAAAGATTCAAAGATTCAAAGATTCAAAGATTCAAAGATTCAAAGATTCAAAGATTCAAAGATTCAAAGATTCAAAGATTCAAAGATTCAAAGATTCAAAGATTCAAAGATTCAAAGATTCAAAGATTCAAAGATTCAAAGATTCAAAGATTCAAAGATTCAAAGATTCAAAGATTCAAAGATTCAAAGATTCAAAGATTCAAAGATTCAAAGATTCAAAGATTCAAAGATTCAAAGATTCAAAGATTCAAAGATTCAAAGATTCAAAGATTCAAAGATTCAAAGATTCAAAGATTCAAAGATTCAAAGATTCAAAGATTCAAAGATTCAAAGATTCAAAGATTCAAAGATTCAAAGATTCAAAGATTCAAAGATTCAAAGATTCAAAGATTCAAAGATTCAAAGATTCAAAGATTCAAAGATTCAAAGATTCAAAGATTCAAAGATTCAAAGATTCAAAGATTCAAAGATTCAAAGATTCAAAGATTCAAAGATTCAAAGATTCAAAGATTCAAAGATTCAAAGATTCAAAGATTCAAAGATTCAAAGATTCAAAGATTCAAAGATTCAAAGATTCAAAGATTCAAAGATTCAAAGATTCAAAGATTCAAAGATTCAAAGATTCAAAGATTCAAAGATTCAAAGATTCAAAGATTCAAAGATTCAAAGATTCAAAGATTCAAAGATTCAAAGATTCAAAGATTCAAAGATTCAAAGATTCAAAGATTCAAAGATTCAAAGATTCAAAGATTCAAAGATTCAAAGATTCAAAGATTCAAAGATTCAAAGATTCAAAGATTCAAAGATTCAAAGATTCAAAGATTCAAAGATTCAAAGATTCAAAGATTCAAAGATTCAAAGATTCAAAGATTCAAAGATTCAAAGATTCAAAGATTCAAAGATTCAAAGATTCAAAGATTCAAAGATTCAAAGATTCAAAGATTCAAAGATTCAAAGATTCAAAGATTCAAAGATTCAAAGATTCAAAGATTCAAAGATTCAAAGATTCAAAGATTCAAAGATTCAAAGATTCAAAGATTCAAAGATTCAAAGATTCAAAGATTCAAAGATTCAAAGATTCAAAGATTCAAAGATTCAAAGATTCAAAGATTCAAAGATTCAAAGATTCAAAGATTCAAAGATTCAAAGATTCAAAGATTCAAAGATTCAAAGATTCAAAGATTCAAAGATTCAAAGATTCAAAGATTCAAAGATTCAAAGATTCAAAGATTCAAAGATTCAAAGATTCAAAGATTCAAAGATTCAAAGATTCAAAGATTCAAAGATTCAAAGATTCAAAGATTCAAAGATTCAAAGATTCAAAGATTCAAAGATTCAAAGATTCAAAGATTCAAAGATTCAAAGATTCAAAGATTCAAAGATTCAAAGATTCAAAGATTCAAAGATTCAAAGATTCAAAGATTCAAAGATTCAAAGATTCAAAGATTCAAAGATTCAAAGATTCAAAGATTCAAAGATTCAAAGATTCAAAGATTCAAAGATTCAAAGATTCAAAGATTCAAAGATTCAAAGATTCAAAGATTCAAAGATTCAAAGATTCAAAGATTCAAAGATTCAAAGATTCAAAGATTCAAAGATTCAAAGATTCAAAGATTCAAAGATTCAAAGATTCAAAGATTCAAAGATTCAAAGATTCAAAGATTCAAAGATTCAAAGATTCAAAGATTCAAAGATTCAAACAAATTAATTTTTCATCTGATTAAGAATTTGAGATAATTTTATTCAAGCTTAGAGAAAAATAAGAAAAACTATTTGCAAAAGAATACAAGAATTTATTTTTGGAGTTTTGTCACACGTCGCGCCACTGTGCGGTGTATAGACCGTAAAATCTATATACTGTGCGGTGTATAGACCGTAAATCTATATAAGAAACTAATGATTTCTTGGTAGTGGTAACTTACTCATTGTAATTCATAGAACTTACATCCAAGCTGGCAACTTCTAGTTGGGTAAAATTTTCTAAAACGCTATATTCCGTAATTGGCTTGATCAGTAGATGGCGCAAATTGATGTCTGACGCCTTTTCAAAATCTATCCTGTTAACTGTCGGTTGAACAAAATTTTACATTGCCTGGCGCAGTTTTAAAATCTATGGCGACTTCATGTTGAGTAGGTACTACGTCTACAACGCTAAAAATATGGGTATTTTCGGAATGAGCTCGATGAGTAGATGCGCAAAATCGATGACCGAAGCCCTTTATAAGATTTAAGATTGCGACTCCCGTCACACTGAAACTCACGACGGGTAGTGAATTGCGAGAAAAAGCATGCTGTTAATGACGTAACTAACCTACAAAAACCTTAAAAGTCAAGCTACTAAAGCTTGTAAACGATCATACAATGTTTAATTCTGCAGATAAATCAACGATGTTTAATCGTGTATCGAATACTGTTTCCAAGGCATACTGCATAACTCGTAAATGATACACCAAAGCCCGTGCAAAGAGAAACGCCTGCATCGTACGAGGCAACGCCAACGCCTACTCAAATTGCAAACAT
The DNA here is from genome assembly GCF_030247195.1 of Topomyia yanbarensis. Taxonomy (NCBI): domain Eukaryota; kingdom Metazoa; phylum Arthropoda; class Insecta; order Diptera; family Culicidae; genus Topomyia; species Topomyia yanbarensis. Next base: position 442,495,965 of record NC_080671.1, read on the forward strand.
TTGACACTAAGGGACCATTCATAAATTACGTAACGCATTTAGGGGGGGAGGGGGTACGACAAGTTGTGACAAGTTGTGACATAGGGGGGAGGGGGTGTTAACTAGATCGTTACGTAACATGTTTTCATCGAAGAAAAAAAAATTTTTCTTGGAATTTGTTACGTAACAGGGGAGGGGGGGATGGAGAAATTTGTGACAATTTGTTACATAGGGGGAGGGGGGAGTCAATTTTGGGCAATTTTTGCGTTACGTAATTTATGAATGGTCCCTAATCAAATTATTTTATTTAAGCATGACTTATTCATTAGCATGTTTCTGGCGCCAAAAAAAAATCACCGTGTCACTCCGTCTTCTGCTAGATTTAAACCGGATTCCTCGAAACAAGATACAACACACCGACTATCACCCGCAGAATCTCTTCCTAGCACGGTCGGATCATCCACGAGGGTGGGCGTTTGTGGGCTTGTTTTTGGCTAATTGTAACTGGAATCTAGACCAACATGAAACGAACGTAATAATTGAATTTACTGGTGCGGATCGAGCCTAGGCAGGATACCGAGTTAATTACAGTCTCGAAATGGGTAAAATGTCTAAATACAAAATTGTGTCGTGACTCAGATGCAAATGATATGTTGTAATTCAATTTGGTGCAAATTCTGATTTGATTTATGTACTATTAAATTCTATCGCTGTTTAAATTATGACGTTCGAGGCGAGAAGAAATATTCATCTTTTACGTGCTACGTGAACTGGAACAGAGTGCTTTCACGCGTAGAAAATCAATTCTTTGGCAAACTATTCTATTCCAAATTGAAAATTGAGACGTTCACTGACAGTCTGATAAATGGAAGATGCTGAATCATCCCACAATCCAAGTAGGTGCGGCACAATTTTACCACCCCGCCGACTGCTTGAGCCCCGTAGACTAGAACCATGATATACGACTTCCGCGAATTTTCTCAACACAAATCAAGAGCTTTTTACCACCATCCAACCAACTTATCAACAGTCACATCAAAGCGCCACCCACAGAACCTTCGCATTTGCTCAGTGAGTGTAAAATTTGCTCATTTGAATATATCAACAACCGCAGTTTGCCCCTTTCCCACCTACCCCACCGTTTGACATCCTATCTCTGTTTGTGTCCCAGGCGACAGCTCAAAAGTCACGACCGGTTCGCCAGCTCTAAAAACCTTACCACACATATACCATTTGATAAAAGTGAGCAATTTAAATTATAATAATAAACTTACTTACTCTTTCTCCGTCGGGTGACTCCGAGACTACGGGGCGAACCTTTTTCTATCGTGCGGAGCAGATCCGGGATGGGGGGAAGGTGTAGGGTTATTTAGGCTGACAGCTTAAGCGTACACAGGAAGCGAAAAGTTTAAATCATCCAGCCCAGTTCCGTTTCCCGCTATCATATCACCGCTCGTGTAAGCCTTTCGGCAAATTGTCCCCGTCTTTCATTCAACTGCCACCATCCCGCCTACTTTGCCTCTGTGTGTGTGTTTGTGTGTAATGAGCAAGTTTAGAACCATTTTAACTTTTCACACATTTTGTAAGGGCGAATGAAAGAGAAAAAGGCTGAGAGGCAATCCTCCCCTTGCTGTGCCTACTACGACGACGACGATGGCAGTGGAATACCTCTTCAGATCGGTTATGAGGTGAAAGCTGCTGTGAGGTGAATGTTTGTTTTTTCCCATGCTAAAAGCATTTTCCACTTATGCAAATCAGCAAAATGGGTACATTAACCAAACGATCCTCATCAACCGCGACATCAGCGGTTCTGGCAATCGTCCGGGAGGAACCGGGTACGCATTTCTGGGAACATATTTCATTGTTCTTAGAACTGCTGTGCAGCTTATTTCGCATTACAAAAGAATTGAGATTTAAAAAAAACATGAAAGAAAATCGTCGAGTTATCAAGTCGAAATTTATCATAACTCTCCGAGCTCTCGATCGAAGCAGTTCGTTTTCTGGTGCTGTGCATAAAGTGAATAAGAATATATATTGTCAGTGAAGGTCATCCATTGTTTGAGGCAGTCTTTGATCGCCGGTGCCCAGGCTGGTGAAACGAATACCAGAATAGCCGGACACGCCGCTATATAAGCTAAGTATTTTTTTTCTTTCTTTCTTTTCCCTTTCCCCGATCGGTCTCTACTTTTCCCCTTCCCCTGAATATAAGTTTCATCTCTCGTTTACATCACGTGCTATCCTCGTGCCTAAATGGCCGAGGGCGAAGTACCATTGGATGGGAATGATATTCCCATGGATATACCGGATACACCCGAAATTACTCCCTCCCCTGATTCCCCCCGTCCTCCCCGTATTAAAACATACCCAGCCAGTCCAAATGGACCCTGGGTGGTGTATTTCCGGCCCAACACGAAATCGCCAAATATTCTAGAGATCTCACGGGAGCTGACTGCTAACTACCGGTCCGTAGCTCAGATAACACGTGTTCGAGCTAATAAGATACGCGTTATAGTAAATGACCTCGACCAGGCCAACCAGATTGCTCGCAGCGAACGTTTTACGAAGCAATTCAGGGTGTATGTGCCTTGTAGGGCAGTGGAGATCGATGGGGTCGTCGCCGAACCGGGTCTGAAGTGCGAAGACCTGTTGAAGTACGGGGTTGGCTGCTTTAAGGACCATTCACTTCAAAAGGTGAAGATTCTGGAATGCAACCAATTGTATTCCGCAAAAACTGAAGATGATAAGACAACTTATTCTCCGTCAGACTCGATTCGGGTGACTTTCTCCGGGTCTTCTCTTCCCAACTATGTCCTCCTGGATAAGGTTCGCCTACCTGTTCGCCTGTTTGTACCGCGGGTGATGAACTGCAGCAATTGCAAGCAACTGGGCCACATAGCCACTTATTGTGGCAAGAAAAAAACGGTGCGGCAAATGCGAGGGCGAGCATGAGGATGACGCTTGCGGTGGAGAAACTGAAAAGTGTATTTACTGCGGGGGCCCTCCGCATGCTCTTAAGTCATGCCCGGCGTACAAGCAGCGCGAGGATAAAATTAGGCGCTCCCTTAAGGATCGCTCGAAGCACTCTTATGCAGAAATGCTAAAGAATGCTTCGCCACATTTAATAAATCCAACGGAAGTGGTGCCCAAAAGCCAAAGCAAGTTGCTCCAGGACTTGGAAATTTTAATTCTAACAAGGAGTATCCACCACTTCCAGGGACACCAAAAACCCCAAGTGTCCCCTTTTTTCAAACAGACGCTCAATCCAGTAATGGACTAATGAAATTTTCTGACATAGTGGACCTAATTTTGACAGCTTTCAATGTTACTGATCCTCTTAAAAGCCTTCTGATACGTTTTCTCCTTATAGTGCAAACATTTTTGAAGCAGTTGACTTCTAAATGGCCCCTCCTTGCAGCGATCGTATCCTTCGATGGCTAAGTCATCGAACGAGGTCACTGATTCGATCACTGTCCTACAGTGGAATTGCAGAAGTATCCTTCCGAAAATCGATTCCTTCAAATTTTTACTAAACAGTTTAAAATGTAATGTTTTCGCATTATGTGAAACTTGGTTAACTTCCGATGTAAATCTCAACTTCCACGACTTTAATATAATCCGTCTGGATCGAGAAAACCCTTATGGAGGAGTACTTTTGGGGATCAAAAAGTGCTATTCTTTCAACCGAATTAACCTCCCTTCGACACCAGGCATTGAAATTGTCGCTTGTCAAGTTCTAATCAAAGGCAAAAACCTTTGCATTGCTTCCATCTACATTCCTCCTAGAGCCTCGGTAGGGCACCGAACGCTTTGTAATATCACGGAATCCTTACCGGCACCGCGGCTAGTTCTGGGAGACTTTAACTCGCACGGTACGGTATGGGGCTGTCTTCATGATGATAATAGATCAACATTAATCCAAGATCTTTGCGACAATTGCAACATGACCATCTTAAACACGGGAGAAATGACGCGGATTCCTACACCACCAGCACGCGCCAGCTCGTTGGATTTATCGCTTTGCTCGACTTCGCTACAGTTAAATTGCATGTGGAAGGTGATCCCTGATCCCCACGGTAGCGATCATTTGCCTATCGTGATTTCAATTGCTAACGGTTCAAGACCATCGGAAACAATCAATGTCTCATATGACCTCACACGGAACATTGATTGGAAGAGTTACGCGACCGCGATATCCGTTAAAATCGAGTCCACTCAAGAACTTCCTCCGGAGGAAGAGTACAGGTTTTTGGCTGGCTTGATTCTCGACAGTGCGAATCAAGCTCAGACTAAACCAGTACCCAGCGCGAATACCCATGGACGGTCTCCCACCCTGTGGTGGGATAAAGAGTGCTCAGAGCTGTACGCGGAAAAGTCCACTGCATATAAGGCCTTCCGGGAAGACGGGTTACCCGCTAGCTATCAACAGTACGCGTCGTTAGAAAGGCGAATGAAGAGTTTAATGAAAGCCAAAAAACGCAGTTATTGGCGCTGGTTCGTCGAACGGGTTAACGAGAGAAACAGCGATGAGCACTCTTTGGGGTACGGGTCGACGTATGCGTAACCGAAACAGTAGCAAGGAGAACGTGGAATATTCAAACCGTTGGATATTCGCTTTCGCCAAGAAGATCTGTCCGGACTCTGTCCCGGTACAGAAAACGTGCCGCGCCGCGTCTCCTCACGATACCGCGAACGAAACATCGTTTTCGATGGTGGAGTTCTCACTTGCTCTATTATCATGCAACAATAACGCCCCAGGGTTAGACAGAATCAAATTCAAATTGCTGAAGAATCTGTCTGACACTGCAAAAAGGCGCTTGCTGAACTTATTTAACAAGTTTCTTGAGGGTAACATTGTCCCTTATGAATGGAGGCAAGTGAAGGTCATCGCCATCCAAAAACCAGGAAAACCAGCCTCCGACCACAACTCGTATCGGCCGATTGCAATGCTGTCCTGTATTCGGAAGTTGTTCGAGAAAATGATCTTGTTTCGCCTCGACAATTGGGTTGAAGCAAATGGCTTACTGTCAGATACACAATTTGGCTTCCGCAAAGGCAAAGGGACGAACGATTGCCTTGCGTTGCTTTCTACAGAAATCCAAACGGCCTATGCTAACAAAGAGCAGATGGCATCAGTCTTCTTGGATATTAAGGGGGCTTTTGACTCAGTTTCTATCAACATTCTGTCAGAGAAGCTGCACCAGCATGGTCTTTCACCAATTTTAAATAACTTTTTGCTAAACCTGTTGTCTGAAAAGCACATGCACTTTTCGCATGGCGATTTAACAACATCGCGATTTAGCTACATGGGTCTTCCCCAGGGCTCATGTCTAAGTCCCCTGCTCTACAATTTCTACGTGAATGACATTGACGATTGTCTTGCCAATTCATGCACGCTAAGGCAACTTGCAGACGACGGCGTGGTCTCTGTTACAGGGCCCAAAGCTGCCGACTTGCAAGGACCATTACAAAATACCTTGGACAATTTGTCTGCTTGGGCTCTTCAGCTGGGTATTGAGTTCTCCACGGAGAAAACTGAGTTGGTTGTTTTTTCTAGGAAGCGTGAGCCGGCACAACTCCAGCTTTTATTAATGGGTGCAACGATCAACCAGGTTTTCACATTTAAATATCTCGGGGTATGGTTCGATTCTAAAGGTACCTGGGGATGTCACATTAGGTATCTGAAACAGAAATGCCAACAAAGGATCAATTTTCTCCGAACAATAACTGGAACATGGTGGGGTGCTCACCCAGGAGACCTGATCAGGTTATACCAAACAACGATATTGTCGGTGATGGAGTACGGGTGTTTCTGTTTCCGCTCCGCTGCGAACATACACTTCATCAAACTGGAGAGAATCCAGTATCGTTGCTTGCGCATTGCCTTGGGTTGCATGCACTCGACCCATACGATGAGTCTCGAAGTGCTGGCGGGCGTTCTTCCGCTAAAAAATCGATTTTGGGAACTCTCATATCGATTACTCATCCAATGCGACATTCTGAACCCGTTGGTGATTGAAAACTTCGAGAGGCTCGTCGAGCTTAATTCTCAAACCCGATTTATGTCCTTGTACTTCGACTACATGGCACAGAGCATCAATCCTTCTTCGTATACTCCCAACCGTGTTCGTTTCCTAGATACTTCTGATTCTACTGTATTCTTCGACACATCCATGAAGGAATGGATTCGTGGAATCCCGGACCATATACGCCCGCAAGTGATCCCCAATATATTTTATAATAAATTCCGAGAAGTCGACTGCGACAAAATGTTCTACACTGACGGATCAAATCTCGATGGGTCCACTGGCTTCGGCATCTTCAACAATACTATCACCGCTTCATTCAAGCTCAATGATCCCGCTTCAGTTTACGTCGCAGAGTTAGCTGCAATTCAGTACACCCTTGGGATCATCGACACTCTGCCCACAGATCACTACTTCATCGTTTCGGACAGCCTCAGCTCTATCGAGGCTCTTCGTGCGGTGAAGCCAAAAAAGCAACTCCCGTATTTTCTGGGGATGATACAGGAGTCCTTGTGTACGTTATCTGAAAAATCTTATCAGATTACCTTTGTTTGGGTCCCCTCTCATTGTTCTATCCCGGGCAATGAAAAGGCCGACTCATTAGCAAAGGCGGGCGCATTAAATGGTGACATATACGAAAGACCAATCTGCTTCAACGAATTTTTTAGTATTTGTCGTCAGATGACACTCAACAGCTGGCAAAGCTCGTGGAGCAATGGTGAACTTGGACGATGGCTACATTCCATTATCCCAAAGGTATCAACGAAGCCTTGGTTCGGGGGGATGGATGTGGGTCGGGATTTTATTCGTGTAATGTCCCGACTTATGTCCAACCACTACACCTTAGATGCGCATTTGCGGCGTATTGGGCTTGCGGAGAGTAGTCTGTGCGCTTGTGACGAGGGCTATCACGACATCGAGCACGTTGTCTGGGTGTGCGCCGGGTATTTGGACGCCAGGTCTCAGTTAAAGGATTCCCTTCGGGCCCGAGGTAGACCACCCAATGTCCCAGTCCGAGATATGCTGGCAAATCGTGATTTGCCCTATATGTCCCTTATTTATACTTTCATAAAAACGATAAATATCCCAATTTAGCCCCTCTCTTTTTATTTCTCGTTTTTAGAAGTTTCCTCCTGCCGTGTGGAACCGATCAGCTCCAGAGTGCCACTATGTAACCGCCGTCGCCCTTACCACTACGGAAGCTCGTCTCGACTCGAGGTCCGATGACTTTTGAAGGATTCCCCGCGGGTCTGAAGAATACCATCCTCCAATCCGACCTACTAGACTGAGGCGCTAATTGGTTTCGCTGATCTCCCGTTTGTCCGAAAGTTTTGCTCTTCTCTCCCGGTCACCATCTGCGCATTCTCTCCCCTGTCCTTGATACAACTGCTTCTACACCGATTTTGGAAATAATCCCTCCTCTGAATATCTTGACCAAGCATAAGTCTCCGATAAAAAATCAAATTTGTATTCCGTATTCCTAGTTTTAAGATATTTGTAATTTTACCTCTTTGTTAAAACTATTGTCCCACATCTTGTAAATAGAATTGTATCCCTAGTTTTAAAACACCGGTGAAATTTTTCATAAATATTCGTTCCCCCTTTTGTGTACCAAACTATATTGTTAGTTTTAAGATAACTGTAAATATTTCCTAAAAACTATTACTATTGAATTCCTTGTTTCAAAATTTTTCAAAAAAAATTTTTTTTTGCCCCCTCTCTTGTATATAGAATTTTATTTCTAGTCTTAAGATAGCTGTAAATTTTTTCTCTTTCATAAAAAAAAATATTTCAACATTGTTACCTCCTAGTTTTAAAATATCCGAAATGTAAACACAAAAGAATTTGGCACCGCCAAGCTAACGCATTTGTGCCTATCAAATAAACGAAATGAATAAAAAAAATAGCCTATACCTACTGTGCGATTTAGTGATGAGAGACGGTGCCCAGCAAAAAGCAATCCAGATGCGGCCGAACTGTGTTGCTGTTGATTTTTCAAAATGCCCCGTAAGACCAGCCATTCGGGAAGTGGAACAGTTATTAAAAGTGCAGATGGAATTCAATCTGGCTGAAGTGAAAACCCTACAAATGCATCATATCAAACATTGTGTGCTGATTTCGTTCAACAACATTAACCAAGCTGAGTCATTCGCCTCGCGAAACAACATGCAGCACACCGCCGAATGCGGCAATGTTAAATATAGCATTCCCGTATACATCGAGAACGGCGCTGTAGAAGTTCGTGTCCATGATTTGGCTACGCGTACCCCTGACGGCGCGATTAAAAAATGCTTGCAAAAATACAGAGAAGTAGACTCTGTTACACATGATACATGGAGAAATTTTTTCCCGGGCATCCTTAACGGTGTTCGTGTGGTGAGAATGAGTGTGACCAAGCCAATTCCCTCTTACTTAAGCTTCACAGTGTTAGGAAATGACGATGCTCTCATACAACAGACATCACTAGTCACGTACCCAGGGCAAATTCCTACGTGCCAGTTCTGCACGAAGAAGCTGTACCTCGGAAAACCTTGCGTAGAAACTGTTAAGGAAAACTTAACCAATCCAACTGAAATCAGCCCAGAACCATCTTACGCTAAACCACTAACAGCTGCAAAACCAACATCTCAGGATCAAGCACCAACAACCAGCAATAATAACAACGAAACGAATGCTGATAACGAACATACTAAAACGACCCTTAAGAGTAAAACAAAAACTGGAACATCCGACTGCGAGCAGCAGGAAACTAGTACGGATGAGGACATGGACGTGAACGATAACGCGAAAGAAGACAAACGAAATGAACCTCAACTTGCAGTGGACAACACTGGCAATATTTCGCCCCCTAGAAAAAGAATGTCAACACGCAGCAGAAAGCTGCGCCTGAACGAGACCAAAAATTTAACGTAGCTGTTTTTTTTTATTTATTGTAAAAAAACAAACAATCGGCCTCGTCGAGCTACCGCATTTGGGCCTAAATAAATTTATTAATTATGAAAAAAACTTTGTTGAAATTAAATGAAACTTAATGTGTTTCATGAAATTATTAAACAAAGCATAAATATTATGTCCACATTCGAATATGACAAAATTATTAATGTGGGTGAAAATTTATAACCAATAAAAATGAATCGAGTAATTTTTTAAAATACTTTGATATTTAAAGGGTAAGGCCCTGTTGATATAAACTCAATAAATTTTATACTTATTGTGTGAATTATTTATTGTACGCAAAGCACTGTCTTCAAATTTGCTTTTTTCGAGAGTAATCAAAAATTTGAAGCATAATAATGATGAAAATTTTGGGTTCTGATCATAAAATCTAAACATATCAACTCTTCGTCAGCAACTTTTATCGAGAGACAATTCATTCTATCAATAAATATGGCGGTTGTTTTTATTTCTACTAGGTTACAAACTCAAGGTGAGTAAAAGTTTTATAAGTGTATCCGAAATAAAGTTTGCTGACAAGTTGAATAAGAATGTTATCTCTAGTTTTCGCGTTGATGCTTGCAACACAATTGTTTTAGCTGTGCAGTAGAGTCACAAAGATGTTGCATAAAACACCCATAATATGTGTCAAATTTGATTGTTTCAGGAAACATTAGCAATACAAATAAATAACTAAGATGTAACGTGCAGCAGCTGTGTTTCACACATGAAACTGTCGTGTTTTTTGCAATTCTTTTGTGATTGTAATGCAACAAATAACTTTTGTTGATTTTCTATAACATGTTGCAAGTGCTACTTGGGTAATCTCGGTTTTCCCATCATCCGATCGGAAGGCAGTTGACCAGATCCGGGGACCCCACCGATCATCCATAAATGACGTAGCATTATATGGGGGAGGGGGGAGTTTTGTATTTTGGGGTGATGTGTGACGACAGGGGGTTAGGGGGTCATGTCATGCTACGTAGCTTTTTTAAAGGGGAAGAGAACAGAATTTTTTAAAAAAATTACCGCGACAAGGGGGGGGGGCAGAGTTACCGTCAAGCTACGTAATTACCAGGGGGATATTTAGAGGTTTGTGACGAAATGCTACGAGGGGGGAGGGGGGTGTTAAAAATCACTCAAAAAATGCTACGTCATTTATGGATCATCCCTTATCGAACATATGGAATCCCATATAACCGACTTACGATAATGGGTAGTTTATCAGAAATACAGTTGACATCAGAAGGTTGACTGCACTCGCTATGCGTGTACAATCGAGGAAAATACGCGAGTGGCAAGCGAACAAGTAGACTGGTGACTTTGGATTTTTTTTGCTTTTATTCTCATGCATCACATAAATATTGGTCGGTGTTAGGTCAGACCGGACTAAGTGATAGTGCATTGATTTCGAGAAAAACGCGTTTGAAGTTTTCATCGCAGCATCCTTTACATTATAATTGGAAAATAATTTTTGCGATAATTCTTGTTTATTGTTTCATATTTCAAATCTGGTAAAAGTGGAATGTAGATGAAGAAATTCTTTATCCAGTGTTATCGTTAACTCATTTTTTGATGTTTTGCGACTTAGTCCGGTCTGACTTAACACCGACCATATATGCATGAAAATAAATATAAACTAAATAAATACATAATCACTTTTTCCGAATTAGCATGTTGGAGCTTTCAGTTGAATGTTTCCACCTTGAGTGGGTAGAACGACTGAAAATGTTAAATTTGTACTTACTTGCTTAGTTGTCAAAATCACCCGAAACGATTTTGTCTTATCATTCATGATTGATACTACATATTGTAGTAGATAAGACCTTCCCAGAAAAAATATAAATAGAGCACATAAAAATATCAACATCTTTTCATTGAATATGGCTGGCAAAAGAATTGTCATCCCTATTAAGGCCATTACAAATCTTTTTTAAAAATTATGTCCAAGTACAAATTTTTTCCTGAAGGGGGGGGGGGGGCAAACAAAAAATAAATATTTATTTTAATAAACACAATTTTTTTTTTCTTTTTACATTTTCTTTCGATTGTTCTCGTGGACGTTTCCGCAGGGTGATTTCGTATAGCGGGGTTGAGCTATTTGTTTTACTAGAAAAATTCAAGCAAACATTACTGAATCAATCAAAAGTTCACATAGGAAAGGGATGCTAAAGTTTTCGTTTTAAATAATTTTCCGAACAGTGCAATTTCTGAATTCCCAATAAAAGCTTGAAAGTAAAGTAATGTAAACATTTAAGAGTACATTAAGGTATTAACTTTTGGTTGCTTGAATAGTTTTCGTTCCGTTGTGGCGGCACATGGACCGACTGTACACACAAGGCATGAAAATCGGTCAAAGGTTTTTCATATAAGGAAGACTGTGTAATCACTCTGAAACTCGACTTTTTAAGCTACACCCGGAGTGTCGAGTGTCATATACCACTAGATTCAGTTCGTCGATATCTGAAAATGTCTGTATGTTTTATAGTATGGTTAAATAGCTTCAAAACTGCATTGGCCCTAGGTGGGACTCACTTTTGTGCCTAACCACTACTATCAGTCCTCACTTTTCTTTCTTCTTTTTGTTCCACGAGACTGCATCGAAGCGTTATATCGTGGGGAGGCTGATTCAGTCTTAAGACAAAATGATACATTAGAGCGGTTTAGCTCCGAACACATATCCGGCTAATCGCAGTGGTGAACTTCCGTTAGCCATTTGGCTCCCGTTTCTGTGAACCATTTAGTTCCTGTTTTCGCGAGCCATCTCAATTCCTCGTCGGAAGTTCTCCCGATACCGATGCCTGTTGCGTGAGTCATTTAGCTCCCGATGAAACGTCTACTTGTTCAATAATGAAAAAATAATTGGAATCAGTCAACATACCATTGAGATATGGCCTTTTGAAGTAAACATTCCAAACTTTCATCTATGTTTTTTTTTTAAAATTACACATTATATTTAACGTTTGGTAGACAACCCTATTTTCATATTTTTTCAGTGCACCATATAAATAACACCATTTGTACATTATATTTATGTAATAAAATGGTAAGGGTTTCCTTTAAAAATCGCGACACGTATAAACGATCTAAATAGTCAATGGACAAACATGGATTCACGCTTGAAGTCTGGTAGAAAACCCATCTATGACCGCATACCACATCCAAACCGTTATAACTTTCGATTCCGTCAATGAAATATTTTCAAACTTGCAGGAGATATACCTGATTACTATATCTTTTCAATGCCATGTACTAAATAAGTAGACAAAAAAATTTTGTTTGTAGAGATAGGACCAAACCCGTGGGTGTTTGCTGGTAGCCTTATGAAACGTATCATAAAACTTCAAATCGCCATATCTCTCGAATCCCTCGATGGATCATTTTGAAATTCACTGAGAAGATGCTTGGATAGTGTATCTGTCGAATGCCGTATGCCAAATTTATGGTCATTTTTTTTAGTTAATAACGGTTTTAGGAACACCGTGGGGCACCTTTCAGGTGCAGCTGAGCCTTTTATCTTTGTTATGCCAACTTTGTAGGTCTCTCCTAAGGAAATTCGCGTTGGATTTGTGGCAAGGCTTTCTTGTACAGCTTGACTGCTTTGTTGAGAGCGGTTCTTGCAGCTCGCTTCCCTCGAGCTTTCTGACTTCTTTTTAATTTTAAATATATTTGACACGGCACAATGCGTTAGCATAACGGAGCCGTGGAGCGCACCTTGGGGGTCATTTGGTCCGTCTTCTCTCGCGTTTTCGTTTACGTCCATGTCATCATCGGTACTGCATTCATCTTGCTCATCGTCGGATGTTCTTATTTGTTGTTTGTGCTTACGGGTCGCTATTGTAAATCCTTCTTCATCGGTATTAGATTCCTTATTGGTGGTGTTGGTTTGGAAACATTTGCTGTAATCGTTGTTACTTCGATGTTGGTAATGGCAGTTGGTTTAGTGGTACTGGGGCCGATCGTTGTTGAGCTGGTGTTTGTGAATGTCCGGTCTGCAGTCTTTGGTTTACCAACTGGTTGTGGTTTAACGATGGTTTTACGATGATTGTATACCGGCTTTGGTCGTATCAGGTGGAATTTCTCTAGCAGTCTGCGCAAGGTTTCCCGTGGTGTAGCGGATGATCACAATATTGACAGGTAGGAATCTGTCCTGGGTGCATGACTAGTGTTCGTTGAGAATATTCAACACCATGAAGTGATTTGCATGTGAAAGTCAAGTAAGAGGGAATAGGTTTTGTCGGACGCATTCTCACCACACGAACTCCATTACGGAGTCTTGGGAAGTAGTTCCTCCACCTATCTTCCTTAACACTATTCACCTCTCCGTATTTTGACAGGATTTGTTTGATAGCGAAGGAACTAGTACGTGGTGCCAGGTCATGTATCTTTATTTCAATGCTGTCAACATCTATATACGTTGGGATACTGTATAAAATGTTATTACATTCGATGACGTGTTTCATGTTGTTCTGGGAAGCGAATGATTCTGATTGACTAATATTTTTTAACATATTCAGTACCGCATGACGTAAATGGTGGAATTGCACCGCATAAAGTACCGCAAGCTACGTTGAACTTCAAGTTCACCTTCAACATTTGCTCCCCTTCATGAATTGATGGTATTACCGGATATTTCGTGTAGTCAACAGCAACACAGTTTGCCCGCATCGTGATATACTTTTGCTTGGCATTGTCACTCATTGTTTGTTCACGTATCACACACTAGGCAGAAGGAATCAATTTTTGCCAAACGTCGCGCGGGTAAATTTGATTACTTGCCCTGCTATTGCAGCGGAGCGATTTGTAGCTTCTGAACTGAGCGAGATGAGAAACCGAAGTGATCTCCGACTTCTTCTCCAAGCTCGGAGGCAACTTATACGTAGATCGATAATCGTCGTATTGCACCCGGCAAGTTTCCCATCCCTTGGTATGGTCGCATTATACGCCTTTGTTAGTAGTGCCGTGAACTCGTTCGCATTTAGGTTGAAGAGGATACCCTTAAATTCAAGTTCTTCGACGGACACGTTCCTGTGAAAAATCGCTGTTTTCCATCTTCACTCGTTTATATATCTCCTACATATTCATATTCATGTGTAGTTCATAGTCCTGTTATCAATGCTGTGCCAAATCGCTTGGTGGTCGCTGTGGATATATCCTCGCACGCTTTTCAGTCCATCTTTACGGTTACTCCAAGGATACAAAAATTAACATCGATAATGGATTCCCGGTTCTTCCTGCGGTAAGTGCCGATGATACCATTATTTGTAAGATCTATATTTAGCTTTGCTAGAGCATTCTTGATCGCTGATGGCCAGACAAAGTTCTTTTGATTCCAGCGTCTATCTCGAAAATTTCGCATGTTTCTGGTTCTTGGAATATTTCAGAATTAATGTCTCTTCGGCTTCTCGCAAAACGGCTTATTCGATTTTCACAAGCTTAGCCTTAAATGGAAGGTTTGGTAGCAGATTTTGATCTGATCAAGTTCATAAGAATCGCACATATGGCTGCGGAAATACGGTATGAATACTACGATCCCATATGAAATCTTTAAATGTCAAAAACCTTTCGGTAAAGCTCGTGTATATAGAATATTGAACCACATATAAATCTCTAGGAGTCTGATTTGAATTCAGATTGTTTCCTTATCGAAATTATTTTCGAATGCAACGATCGATTATGTCTCGATCGACTGTTGAGTTTAATTTGGAATCGATTCAGAAGTCGGTCTGTATTAGCCTTTCCATGAGATCCCGAGCAAAGTCCAACATCAAAATTACAGCAAATAGACAACATATTTTGATATCAAGCATCAAATTGAAATCTTATTTTGATATCAGTTTAAACTTTTTCAGATATAACATCATATTTTGATCTCATTTTGATGTGCTTACATTTTTAGAAAAAAATGTTTGTTTCTATTTCTTTGACAAACATCAAACTGATTACTTATTTTGTTATCAATGAAATATTTCACCATCTCAATGAGTTTTCAATTTGCTTTCACTGATAGCATGAATAGTTTTCTGTTTGATGTCATAGTGCAATTTTTCTGCTTTCGATTTTGATCTTTTAACCGTTAAAACGACCAAAATGATAACAACCTGAGCAATCATTCCCTACTACATCACAACATCAAGCTTAGTTCTCAATTTGTTATCAGACTCTGCTCGGGATGTTTGTTTGATAATATACAGATGGGTCCTTCCTTCCGCGACCAGCAAACGTTTCATTTGATGTTGGACTGGATCGATGATCTCATTTAAACTTCACATTTACCCGAGAATGGTCAAAATAAAAATTATCATGGGATGGTAATTTCTAAAACTACCATAATAGTTTTCAGTTACGAAAAGCAAAACTCTATGGAAGCTATTGTTGTTCTATAAAACGTGACAATTTTTTGAATTTTGGTTAATTTAAAAAAATTATTTGCCCCCTGATTTTTTTCAGCGATTTTGAAGGGGGGGGGGGGTGACATAATTTTTAAAAAATATTTGTGATGGCCTTATTTGTAAAGGGTAATTTCGAAGCTTTAGAAACGAGAGGGAGAAACTGAGCGATAAACGATGGACCGATGGGTGTGCGACGGTGTGGGTTGCAGTTGAGCATACTTACCAGTTCCAAAGTGAGCTGTCCCGTGAGTAAGTGTGTGTGGCTGACGTTTTGAAATCGTATGGGAAACAAGAGGGTAAAACCGAGAGAAAAATAAAGATTTATGGATGCGAGACTGGTGGAGTGGTGGCGCGCCTTATATTAACAACTGAGCGAAAGCTTTGTCGGCGTATATGTTTTTAGTTGTGGGAATTAGAATGAGAAGGGAATAGAAAATCCTATTTTGTGAGCAAGTGTGAGTGTGTTGAATGTGGCTAAAAAGTAGGCACGCGATTGCTAGTTTAGTTTTTAGAGCACAGTTGGCGGATTAAGACGCTTTGGCCAGCAGTTGAAGCGAAAAAAAAATATTTCGCAAGGAATGCGACACATATCTACAATTGCTTACGATCAAATATCATCACTGGATGGCGTATAGTATCCCAAATATAGCCAACCCCACACTCAACTAGGTTTTCCATTGTTAAGCTCTTTCCGTTGACCACACCGTCGATCTCAACTTTGTGCGCTGGCAGGTAGGTGAGATAACTTTATGTAACCGACTTGTCTGACCAATCAAGACAAACAAAAATAGTTTCCGATTCATTTACAACGCTGGCATGTGGAACAGTTCAACTGATGATTTAGAGATTATTCACTCTTTAAATCTTCACGATTCTTGTTTTGTATTTTTCTTTCTAATCGTAAGTGAAGTGGAGTGGACAGAACTCAGCTCCCCACTCAAATAAAAAAAATACCAGCATTGAACTCAAAAAGGTTCAAAACAAACCTAAGCATCCCTTCCCCCTTCCCTCTTTTTTGCTGAAAGCCGAGATTCGTGCACCATGTAACGGTGCGTGTTTTACCAAACACCTAAAAATTTAATCCTTTTATTGAAATATAGGCTCACCCACCAGACATGTTTTTTTTCTCAGAAGTGAGGATTAATTAAGAGATGATGTGCTTTCCGTCCAGGCGTGTTACCAACCGACTGCGTAAATGTAGGTTGTAGTAGAGTCTTCCCACGCCAGTTTCACTGCTGACAAAGCATAATCCAACCCGAGGGGCGAAAGTTCATTAAATATGCCAAACTTTCAAGCGAGAGTGGTGTGCTTTCGCACTCTGACTGAACCTTGCCTTCTGGGAGTTTGGCGGCGAGTAGTAGAAGAAGACGTATAAGAGTAATAACCGAAGGATAATGTGGGAGGAGGAGTAGGTTGTAATTATGAAGATGTTAAGCCCTAAAAAACGACAAGGAGTCATTTTCATGCACTGACGATGCTACGATACTCGACATCAAGAACCTCGAAATATTGTAATAAGGAGTGCTTTTTACGAGCTCTTAACTTGGGTTGAATTCTGTTCCCCCACACTGGCGACCGGTTGCGGCGAGGCGGAGGGTGTTCCGGGCGAAAGGGTTACGAAATAATTTAAGCTTGTGTTTTGGAAAGTTTAATTAATTAGGTAAGGGTGGTCTATTGTAAAAAAAAGCTTTCGTTTATTGAATGTTCGAACCCTAATATTACACTACTAAAACATGTTTTTTGTGAAATTGTTAAAATATAGGTAATGTACATGCAAAAAGTTAATAGCTATCATCAGTTGACAGAGAAAAAGAAGCTGAATCAGCTGGGAGACCGACCGTGAATGTTTAATTCGCAAAATTCAAGTTCAGCCGGAACCAAGTGGAAAACCGAAAAAAACTACCAAACCGCAGCAGGCACTGTTTTTTTTAACCATGCAGATGATGTAGCAGCCCGTCACTAGGGGCGGACCGAGCAAAAAGAAATAAGATTTTCGCACATCCACACACACACCAAAAAATATTCATTCACACGTTCAGAGATACGCCCTGGGAAATGCAGTGATTATAATGGAATAATGTTTTCGAACTGCTTGCCACCAGCAACGCTGGGGCGTTTTGTGCATCCACGCTAGGCAAGAGAGTCCCTGCATCAAAATTCCAATACTCAGCGCTTTCCTGGGTGATTTTTTCTTCCCTTATCCCACGATGCGCACTGGACCGCAAGAATTTACATTTTACGCGAATGTTCCAGAATGTAAAAGACTAGACTGTGCACGGCCCGAGGCGAGAAAAGAAGGTTTGAAGCGAAAACGATAGTTGCATATTCAAACACTAGAAAGTGGCGCGTTCCGCGGTCGGTCCATACTCTCGGTCAAAGCAAGAGTGCTTCAGCACCGTATCCGGTCGATGTGCATTTTTGGTGTGCATTTTTCGAGCGCTTTTTTTTCTCGCCATCATCGTCATCCTGAGCTGCATCAACACTTGGTCGGTTTGCCTCGGCAGGAAAAGCTCAATGGAACGTTCGTTCGTTCGTTCGTTCTCTGCTGTCCGCCTACTGCGTCCGCCCAACTCACTGAAGTTTTCCAAAGGGGAAACGAGGTTCTATTTTTGTATGCCGTCAACCAACCAACATTCTATCTACACGGAAATTTTTCTGAAAACTTTCTGAAACATTGACGGTACACATCCGGGCATACACGTACTAATGCAGAACTCATTGAATCCGTCGTCCCGCATTGACATCGCTGGTGGGTAAAAGTTGGGAGTAGAATAAATATTTTCCTGTGAAAAGTTTTTACCGTGTGTACCTCCAACCAACGGTTGTGACGTGATATGCTCGGTTGGAACGACGGATAAAAGAACACAAACACACATTATGCAAGTGTGGCTCATTTATGTAGGTGAGTTCGATCATTTTTTTTTCTTTCTCGTGACGGTGGCCTGCTGCCAAGGGAGGGACATTTTGATACACAGCAGGTTTCTCTTCTGGTAGCTAGGTGAATCGGCAAAGGTGGTCGTTTATCAAAGCAGGTGTTTTTAAACTTCGAACTGGGTGACGTGATTGGAATTGCTGCGACATGGAGGAATTTTTATTGAGCTGTAATTCCAGTGAACAGGTAGTAAAAAGTTGAATAATGAATCGTGTAGTTTGAACTGCAATGCATGGATAGCATATTAGTCTTATATGACAGAACAAATCTCGACAGGGCAGGACACGCTCCGTAAAACCAGCTTTAAATATTTAAGACTAGCTAATACCCATCGCGCTTTGCTGCGACTTTCAACGAAATAAAAGGAAAACACCATTTGTTCCGTAGCGCCATCTGGCGGGCAGATAATCCCCAACCAATAGCACACAAACACACTCCATAATAAATACCTACTGTGTATATTTTTTTACGGAAATCGGTTAAGCCGTTTGGGAGTCTATAAATCATATACATACAAACTTTGACTTTTATATATATAGATTTCGCAGATCGGATACAAACTTTATGCGCGTAAATCAGGCTGAGGTTCTACGGCACAGAGCCGGCGTATGGGTAGTATGGGTAATACTACTCACTTAAAAATATGTGAGTGGATAATTACCCACTCGATATTTTAAAAAAAAACTTATAATTTGAAAAAGTATCCACTGCTGCTTCGATAGTCGCCATTGAAGAAGATTCATCCATCCAAAAAAGTACCGTCTTTACGAATAGATACACTAGATGCCCATCGCACATCGAAAATGGATCACTTTGCTAGGGCCCAACAAAAAATCATTTGTTTTCAAGTGATGCTAGATTCGGCCTTCTGTTAGCGAATTGAAATGTTTATTAAGAAATAAAACGTGACTAGGAATCAATTTTTCCAGCTTTTTCCTACTAACGTTCATGTTCAGAATAACACTAGTAAGTTCGGTGGTCTTAAAACAGAGAACGATTCTTTTGAAATAAAATGGATTTAGGACGTTCAAAAGTTAAATTTTATTAACATATTTTTACATGATATTCTAAGATTCTCACTCCAAATTTCACCGCAGACAGGGCGCCATCACTTATTGGCTGTGTGCCCCACTTATTTTCCATTAATCTTGTTAGAGACCGTGGCTCAAAACGACGAACAGATAGACTAACCTTGTCAACGAGGAGAGTCCGCTTTACGACCCAGCGAAGGTCACCCAATGTGAGTTTGACGTGACATTGGTCAATATTCCGTTAGCTGGGACTCATGTGGAATACAATCGTTTACAGACTTCACTGGTTGAAGTATGGGGTCCTTAAAAGAGCCATCTCCGTACTTGTCGTGCCGATTCACGTAAACTAAACTCGTCTCGGTTAGCGCACCGTCGATCTCAACTTCTTGTGTAGGTATTTAAACTCGGTAATGCCTTCGAAAAGGGTCGTCGCTAGTAACGTCATTTGTTTATTTTAGACTGGTGACCAAAAAGGGCGCATTAGGGCGAATCTTTGAAATTTAGGTCACAGTCAAATATCGGTCGGTCAGCGCTTTTTTCTTTCTTTCTTTAACGCGGAAGAAAATCACAAATGAAGACCATGAATATAGTTTCAAACCAAGGAATCGATTTTATTTCAACATCCGTTTGAACGTGAGGGGAATATTACTTAAAGACATTTTGAAACGGGCCAAGATAACACAAAAAGAAATAAGGAAATCAGAATTCAGAATGAAAGAAGGTGGCGTTCAAAGCGAGTGAGGTGGATTGGATAAGAAGCCGGTTAGACCTTCTACTGTTGCATGTGGCTTCAGAATAATATTGAATTTCATTTGAAATGCCCTACTGCACGTGTTTTTAATTTTGTTTTACGTATTTTATCGCCTGGTTACCCTGGTATGACCGGTCAGGCGTGTTGGTCTCAAAAGTCACTCGCCCGGAAAGGTTTCCAGTGGTCAGAAGGATCGTAGCACCTCACCTAGCATACTAAGAATTGGCTGCGAAGTCAGTTGAAAAAGAAGGTCAAGTTCCGCAAGGCAACGAAGTGTCAAGGCTTTGCTCGGATTATCACTATGTGGGGGTATGTTTTTTTTTTAAATTCCGTTTTGTAAGCGATCCATCTAAATATATTTTTAACGACATTCAATTAGCTAGAGATTACTTAGTAGAGAAAGTTGTGAAAATTTAGAGCCATAGTACTCAAGTGAGAGCGGCAGGGTCATTAGAAACAGGCTTAAAATCTTATGGATTAATCTTTTGTCTTCTGCTGGTAGGAGTCGAACTTAGGCAACATTACTACGAATCGCTCAAGTCTACCAACATGTATCCCGGGAAAAACAGGCTTGTCCTTCTTTTCCATGAGAACCAACACTTTTGACTGTCGTTAAAAAGTAAAAAAGAAAATGTGACTACGCTTTAGTCGAAACAAAATTGGGAAAACGTTTAAATATATTTAGTGTGAAGTAAGTTAAACCCAATATTTTATCAGTGGTTAGTTGTCCAGAATCCAGTCGCATTGAGTGCCTATCACCGTCGCCAGAGAGGCTACTCCACCATCTGCAATAAAAAAAATCGCATCAACAGCAAGGACCGTGGCCAACAGCTGACTTTTTACCCCAGAAAATTGCAGCGACCTGAGATGGAACCCGGACTAACTGGGACGAGAATCAGTCACATTTATCACTCAAGCCGTCCAAGAAGACGATTCAAAAGCGTATACCGGATTTCGATGGCGTTTTCATGAAACTTGATAACGTATTTAAATCAGTTAGCACCTCTAGTTCCCTGAAATGAGCGCTCCCATTTTTGAAAAATCTTATTTATACACCAATCAGTTTTGCGATGGCAATGACCTTCTCTTGACTTCAATCATAAGGGCTTACCCTTAAGGATCTTCTAAAGTAAAGAGTTGTAGAGAAGGGGGTTTAGACATGAGACCTGAGGTAGACCCATGCTGCTAATTCATGATGTCGATATATCACCAAGCGAAAAATGCATGTGTTTTTAAGACAGCAAGTTTAGCAAAAAGTTATTTAGAGTCGGTGAAAGACCATGCTGGTACAGATTCTCAGATAGAATTTTGATAGAAACTGAGTCAAAAGCCCCCTTTATATCTAGGAAAACTGATGCCATCTGCTCTTTGCTAGCATAAGCCATTTGAATTTCTGTTGAGAGCAACGCAAGGCAGTCATTTGTGCCTTTGCGTATGCGGAAGCTAAATTGTGCATCTGACAGTAAGCCATTTACTTCAACCTAATTGTCGAGGCGAAACCAGATCATTTTCTCGAACAACTTTCGGATACAGGACAGCATCGCAATCGGTCGATGCGAGTTGTGGTCGGAGGCCTGTTTGCCTGGTTTTTGAATGGCGAAACTTATTAAATAAATTCAACATGCGTCTCTTTTGCAGAGTCTGGCAGATTCTTGAATAAGTTAAATTTGGTTCTGTCTGGCCCTGGGGCTTTACTGTTACATGATAAGAGAGCAAGTGAGAACTCCACCATCGAAAACGGTGTTTCGATCGCGTTATCAAGAGGGGACGCGGCGCGGTAGATCTGTGTCGGGGCGGAATCCGGACAAACCTTCTTGGCAAAATTGAATATCCAACGGTTTGAATATTTCACGTTCTCGTTAGTACTGTTTCGGTTTCGTAAACGCCGGGCCGTACTCCAAAGACTGCTCATCGATGTTTCTCTCGTTAGTCCGTCAACGAACCGGCGCCAGTAGCTACGTTTTTTGGCTTTCATCAAACTCTTCATGTGCGTTTCCGCCATCGCGTACTGTCGGTAGCTAACTGGCAGCCCGTCGTCCCGGAAGGTCTTATACGCAGCGGCCTTCTCCGCGTACACGTCTGAGCACTCTTTGTCCCACCATGGATTGGGAGGACGCCCGCGTGAGTTCGCGTCTGGTACGCGTTTAGTTTGAGCTTGAATCGCGGTATCGAGAATCAAGCCAGCCGGGAACCCGTACTCTTCCTCCGGAGGAAGCTCTTGAGTGCACTCGATTTTGTCGGATATCGCGGACGCATAGCTCTTCCAATCAATATTTCGTGTGAGGTCATACGAAACATTGATTGTATTCGGTGGCCCTGAACCGTTAGCAATATTGATTACGATTGGCAGATGGTCGCTGCCGTGGGGATCAGAGACTACCTTCCACATGCAATCTAACCGCAGCGATGTCGAGCAGAGGGACAGGTCGAAGGCGCTTGGACGCGCTGGAGGGGCAGGAATCCGTGTCATTTCACCCGTATTCAAAATAGTCAAGTTGTCCCAAAGCTCATGGAGTGAGGTAGATCGTTTATCACCATGAAGGCAAATCCATGTCTCACCGTGGGAGTTGAAGTCACCTAGAACTAGCCAAGGCGTGGGAAGGAGTTTCGCAATATCGAAAAGCCGTCGGTGGTTAACTGAGGCTCTAGGGGGGATGTAGGTGGAAGCAATACACATGTCTTTGCCTTTAATTCTGGTTTTGGCAAGCGACAACTTCAATGCCTGGTATCGAGGAGAGGTCGATTCGGTTGAAAAAATAGCACTTTTGATCCCCAAAGAAATAATATTAAAATCGTGGAAGTGTAGAGTTATTTCTGAAGTGAGCCATGTCTCGCATAGGGCAAATGCATCGCATTTCAAATTATTTAGTAAGATTTTAAACGAATCGATTTTCGGGATAATACTTCTGCAATTCCACTGTAGAACAGTGATTAAATCCTTGACCTCGTTCGATGAATTAGCCATCGAAGGATACAATCGCTGAAAGGAGGGGCCATTTCGCAGTGAACTGCATCAAGAATGTTTTTACTGCGGGGAGAATGCTTATCAAGATGCTTTTAAGGGGGTCAGAAATATTTAAAGCAGTAAGAATCCGGTCCACAATGTCAGAGAAATTTATTAAGCCAGCACTGTTTTCTTTCTCTGGCTGAGATATGGGAACACTTGGGGTTTTTGATGTTCCTGGAAGTGCTGGGAACTCCTTTTCTGAGCTCAGGTTACTGAGATCGGGAGCGACTTGCTTCGGTTTTGCACCAGTACTTCCTTGAGCAGTTATTTTAGGGGGACCATGAAGAGACACCTTCTGGCCTTTACGACGAAGCTTGGAAGAGGAAATGTTCTTCCTTTTTCTACTACTTCTAGGCACAGCAGAAGATGTTCCCTCCTGGGGTTCATCACAGTCGCCTTCGTCAGTAGACAAGCTGGTAAAGATGTTCGTAGAGACAGGTGGCGCAGCTATCTTAAGCATTTCTGCAAAAGATCGCTTAGAGCGTCCCTGAAGGGAACGCTTAAGATTTTCCTCGCGCTGTTTGTACGCGGGACATGAAGGGAGATCATGTGGGTTTCCCCCACAGTAGAGACACTTTTCGACATCTCTACCACAGGAATCATCCGCATGCTTCCCACCGCATTTCCCACAACGGGCTTTATTGCTACAATGGGAGGCTGTGTGTCCCAATTGTTTGCAATTAGTACAGTTCATGACCCGCGGCACAAAGAGGCGAACAGGTAGACGAACCTTGTCAAAGAGGAGGTAATTGGGCAGGGCAGAGCCGGCGAAGGTCACCCGATAAGAGTCTGAGTTGACGTATGTTTTCTTCCCGTCAGCTGCGACTGATGCTGCATGCAAACGTTTGCATTCCAGTATCTTCACTGGCTTAAGCATGGGGTCTTTGAAACAGCCAGTCCCATATTTTAGCAGGTCCTCGCAATTCAGACTCGAATCGGAAACGACCCCACTGACTTCAACCCTGCTAGCTGGAATATACACCCTGTACTCCTTCGTAAAGGGCCCGTATCCAGCAACATCGTTTACCTGAGTTAAACTGTTAACAGCCACCCGAAGCTTATCACGGCGAATTTTCGATATTCCTGTCACGACCGAATACCGATCCGTCAGAACTCAAGAAATCTGCAACAGATTCAAATACTTTTTATCTTTGGTCCGAAAGAAGATCACGAATGGTCCGGTGGCCGAGCTTGGATATACTTTGAGCCGGGGAGCCGTTTCGACGTCCATCTCACCTTGAGATGAACCGCCGTCAGGGGAAGTCATTTTTGCACGGGCCTATTGCCCAGTGCACGTTAGTAAGACAACCGAGAAGGGGAAATGTAAACTAATACTTAACTTGTGTAGGTATCGGTATCCAGACGGCTTACTAGAAGAACACTGCTTCACTGGTCACTGACCGGCTAACGGTACTCAGAAACAGAAATACAAAAGATGGGAAAAATACTGACACCTCGACTAGGCGGAGAGTGCGCAAGATAACCTTGAATGCGAAATAGCACTACCCGATCAGAACATCATAACAGAAAACTATCAAATTTATATCTCATGTTGATATTTATTACTCTCTGTATTATCTTTATGATATACCGATCAGGAATGCAAGAAAACTTATATCAAGATTATATCATTGGCTTAATAATATGATGTTTATGTACGCATACAACGATGATGTTACAGTAAGTTATATATTCTTTCACAATTATCTTTGAGCACTAACGGTTACACAAATGACAGTCTAATTGCATTTACACTGAAGTCTCTTTTTATGCGTCGTAATTCAACTTTTTAAAGTGAATTTTCGAAGGCTTTGATTTTTGATTTGTGTTTTGCACATGGATTTTCAAAATTCCGCGTATTGAGTATAGATAGTTTTAGATGTAAGTGGTCGGAGAACGTGTCAGTAACGTGTTTGATTGACTTACTTGGTTGCAGTTGGATTAAGAGATGACGGGTTTTTTTGAACATTCCAAACTTATCCAGTTTGTGGGTTTCTAGTTCGCGGGTTTTTTTAAATTTTTAAACTATCGTGACTTTTTTGTGTAATCCTTCGCATAAAAAGTGTTTGAGTTTACTTGAGTATTATATATTTTCATTCCCCGTAAGATAAGTTTGATATTTAATGTTTGCACTAACAAGTGATTTGAATGCGTTTTAGATAATCCTTGAAATATCTAAAAACTTCAATGCAAACATTTTGTTAATTTCCTCCTTAAAATTTAATCAAATTTGGAAGAAAATGTGTAACAGAAAAATACATGAAATATTCAAGAATTCGTCCGATCGAAGAAGCACCAACAATTTCTCGAATTTTCTCATATATCTGTTATACTTGCAGTTGATAGATATAACTTCTGTGGAAGATTTGCATTTCTAGCAATTTATTAGGTGCGTTTATACTGGTTTGTTTAGTCTACCCCATATCAAAAATGCCAATAACAAATACCCAATTGTTGCTTTGAATCTATACGGAATCCGAAATAAGATTTGTCGTATTCTCCGTAAAGTACCCGATCAGAAAGAAATAACAAAATTATTACAGACTGAGTTACTTTATTATGATAACAAGTTGTGTTATAACTTTGGTCTCGTTAGTTGGTAAAATAACAGAAAACATAACAGAAATTCTTCTAGTATATATCAAAAATATGACAACCTGTGATAGGCTTCTATCAGAATTATAACAAAATTTGCTAGGCTCTCCCACGGCCAATATAGCTTTTATTACCTATTGTATAGTATCAACGAATTTAGCGTGCAAGTCTAAAAATAGAATAGAATAGAATAGAAAATATAGCATACATTAGGCTTTTTCGTTTGGCAGCAAAAAGCTTCATATACCAAAAGCTTTTTATAGTTTGGTCAAATGATTGCATACATGCTGGCTGATTGTTATTACGAATATATGACACGCTAATGGTTATTTGTGGATTATAGGGATTTGAACCTGGGTATTCTGAGTTTTATGTGGATGTTTCCTGCATGAACCAACAACGTTGCTTTCGACTGATGTTTAATGGTAGCATAATATTCCTCGAGTCCGTCAAGGGCAAAACGATTATAGATGCATCTTGTTTCTAGAACGCACACATTGAACTTTGCCAAAGCCTAAGAACTGTTTGTTTTCCTTGTGTCATACACTTTGTTTTCATGCAGTTTTACTCACTACTACATCTGCCTATATTACGATAGACTGGATAGCTTTATAATGTCTTTTCAGATTAGGAATTTGGGGCTATTTTTAGATTCTGAATAGTGCGCTTCGGTGCTTCTCTTGTACGTTAACATGATTTACACGATTTTTTAGAAATAATGTCGATGCGATATGGTAACATTGAGCGGATAAGTTACCTACATTATTTTACGGAGAATACGACATAGATTCAAAGAAACAAATACCAAAGTTTTGAGGCTTGCATTTTGAGATTTCAAGTAAAGTCGTTTTCGGGGTTTTCTTATTGGCATTTTTTATATGGGGAAGATTAAGCAAACCAGTATAAAAATCTCATATCTAATAAATACGCAGAAATACAATTTTTTACAATAGTTCAATCTATCTGCGAATATTATAACAGATAATCATAAAAGTCGAGAAATTGTTGAAGATTCTTCGGTGTGACAAATTTTGGAATATTTCATGTTTTCAAAAATACATTTTCTTTTCTAAATTTTATTTAGTTTTATGGAGGAAATTATTCAATATTTTTACATTAAAGTTTTTAGCTATTTCAAGCACTATCTAAAACACATATTTAAATTGTAACAGCAAACAACAATACCAGCTGGGATATGTATATATTCAGAGATTTCTAGGCCCTTTTGGAATATTGATAGCTTTATGCAGCATACTCACAAATATTAATTTTTCAACAATTTGAACAGGTCGCATTCTTCCTTTTTTAACTCTCTACAAAATGTATCAAGTATCTTGATTATTACGAAAATTTGTTAGTTCGATGTTTTTTTAAAACGAACGAAGAACCATCGAATACAACGGAAACATTAGTACATATGCGCATTCAAAGCAATTGTCAGTTCATTGTAAATGTCAAACTGTCTTAGGTGGAATGAAAAGATACAATAATCTCAAACTCAACTATTTTTATGCGGGAGTTTAAATAAAAAAATTACAATGCTTTGGTAACTCGAACGCACAAAATAAGATACCCACAAACTGGACAAGTTTCGGTTGTTTATGAAAAACCCGCATAAATTGGAGAAATCGGACTGAAGATCCTCGAAGATACTCAAAATTAATAACGGTTTTGTGGAAATCAGTATATATCAAACAGTTGTTTAAGTTCTGGAAATTCGTTTTCGCAATATGCAAAATTAATTGAAAGAAAATTATTTATATAATTATTTGACTAAACCATAACAAATAGTTCAAAAATGTTTTTTTTTAATTTGAATCCGCGTTTCTTTATTTCATCTGGAGTGTTTGATACTTCCTGCATCTTCTTTAAAATAAGTTTTATATGCAAATTATAATCTTTAGAATAGCTTGTTGATAACTTTACGATTCCAAAACTTTTTTAATAAAGGCTTCAACATTGAAATCATATGCCACATATTCGAAGTTGTGCGTCAGACGAGTGTCTCAAAAAATAGGCAATCTCTTAATCAAGATGCAACCAAGTAAGTTAAACACCTTACTTTCAAGTTTTCAGACCACTTGCATCTAAAACTTATCTATTCTCAAAATAGTGGAACTTTGAATATCCATGTGGAAAACGCAAATATAAGGAAATCAATAAAAACTTCGAAAATTTGCTTTAAAAAGATGAATATATACGCATAAAAAGAGGCTTCAGCGTATAAGCAAATAGACAGTCATTTGTATAATATAACAATCATTGACAGTTGATTGATTGATTTGTTTATTGGGGATTTAACCAACTGGTCATTTGCCCCTTTACAATTTAGAGTTAGCAATCAATAATAATTGTGAAGGAATATGTAATATATTATAACACCATCGTTATATGCGTACATTAAAATCATATTAGCAGTTCAATGATATCACCAGAAGATATAATCTTGATATAAGTTGGCTTGCCTTGCTGATTGGGATATCACAAAAATAACACAGTGAGTATAAATATCAACATGAGATATAAATTTGATAGCTTTCTGTTATGTCGTTCTGATCGGGTAATGTACGTAAAATATCCGCACAATGTTACCATGTCGCATCGACATTATTTCTAAAAACCATGTAAAACACGTTAACGTACAAGGCAAGCGCCAAAGTCTTCCAAGCAAAAAGCGCCCTAATGTATGCTTTATTTTTCTCGTATTCTATTTTTAGACGTGCACGCTAAAATCGTTGATATTATACAATAAGTAATACACGCTATGTTGGGTGTAATTATGCTATCTCTAGTTGTTATGATCGTGTTATATTGCTATCAACATTTGTTATAAATGTGATATTCGTAGAGAATCTTTTGTTAGAATTTTTGTTATTTTAACACCTAACGGTTTCTACTTTATAACAAAATTTGATATGATTTTTTTCATAACAAAATATCAGCATGAGTTATAATTGTGTTATTTCCTTCTGATCGGGTATTCTTTGTCGCTATAGAGTGTACGGACTAGAGATGGTCAGGTTCAGGTTTTTAGAACCGAAACCCGGACCCGACCCGAACCCGACGGGTTTCGGGTCGGGTTCGGGTTCTATTAATTTAAGTTTCTCGGGTTCGGGTCGGGTTCCGGGTTTTCAAATTTGAAATTCTCGGGTTCGTGTCGGGTCCGGGTTTTTAAAATTTTGAACTTTCGGGCTCGGGTCGGGTTCGGGTTTATCAAATTAGAAATTGTCGGGGTCGGGTCGGGTTTGGGTTTTGAACAAAACAACTCAACCATTTCTTGACGCAAAACCCAGTCTTTTCATACTTCGTGATACAAATGGAACAAACATATAACCGTACCAAATGGTAGCACCTTTAAATCGCTAGAGTTTCGTCGTATTTTCTGGTGCTCAAATATAGTATTTTTTCATTCTTGTATAAAATTCTGTCTCTTCAGATTCGCAAACTGCCTGAATTATTTTATGTTTTGAAAGAACATTCATGAGAGAGCATTCAACAATACGTGTTTCACATCTATTATCTCTCGCTCTAATATGCCTAATTTTTTATTAAATTTATGATTAAATTGGATAGATTTATTCCAAAACATACAATTTTACACAATTTTCTCACTTACTATGTATCGATGTTTCGCTTTTAAAAAAATATATAATAATGTTTTCGGAATTATGTACACATGACAAAACATTAACGAAAACGGTTTTGTAGGGTACATTTGTACCCGTAACAAATTTTAAGCGGGCACTGTTAAGTTGGTCAAATGTAACAAATAGGATGCACCTGCTTTAATGGAAGTTTAATAATAATCAAATTGATTTATGATAAAGATTGCTTGCAGGTAAACTGTAATGGAATAACAAGGATTGCAAATAGCTCTGGGGTACAAATGTACCCCACAAAACCGTTCTAGGGGATTAGATTTAACCCGGGACGGGACATGCGAAGACGGTCTTCTTTTTCCCTCCCGATATTGATGTTATTTTGCAGGGAAAAATCCGCTTGCAAAATAATTTCAAGCAAATGCCGATCATAGTGTTGTGCCGATGCTGTATAGATTTCTGCCGATGAGGTATTGTTTTGTGCCGAAAATAAGAGCTCTAACATGACATGAATTATGTTATCATTTGTCTGAACTATGTAAAACAACATTAACCAAAACTGTTGAGTAGAATAATTAAATTGCACGTGGCTTCGGTGCATTTTTCATATTTGTTTGTGTGCATCTACATGCATCTAAGCAATATGTAAAATATGTTTTCTAAATACACCTTGCCAGGATATTACGATACTACCCAGGCATTGTCCATTCCAAGAAAATGAATATCGTCAAGAAAGGTCCGGTTCGCAATGACAGACCATTGCCGGTTCGCGGTGACAGTTACTTTTTTTCACTTTGCACGTCCCGTCCCAGGATTTAACTATGTATATTTTAAACAGAGACATAAAATAAAATGATAA
This sequence comes from Topomyia yanbarensis, assembly GCF_030247195.1. Classification (NCBI taxonomy): domain Eukaryota; kingdom Metazoa; phylum Arthropoda; class Insecta; order Diptera; family Culicidae; genus Topomyia; species Topomyia yanbarensis. The sequence goes on from NC_080671.1 coordinate 442,526,067, forward strand.
TTAAATTTCAATGCAGCACGATTTATTTTTTTGGCATAGTTGCGATCCACGAGATGCTTTTCAGCCATTGACTAAAAAGGGCGTTGTAGCCCGGGACGATTTGACAATTCCCATATAGTGAAATCACAAATTTGGTGTTACTGCTGTGGTCAATTACCATAGCTAATTTAATACATGTGATAAATCATACAAAACTGCTTTGCAGGAATGGTTTTTGATACAAAATTAGAAATTTTGGTTAAGTACGACGGGCAAGGTTGTTTGAAACTGTTACCATTAAGTTTTTTGTTTCCCCATGAGTTAGCCACCGATTTATCCTACTTTCCGGTTAAGATATCGACGATTTGTAACTTTCTCATAGAATTACAAATTCGACGTTCAATAATAGCAAATAAAAATGCGGATTCTACTCGCCAGTGATTCGTTTTGCCATAGGCAGATATAACTCAACACGTATGGTGCTACTTCAGATTCGAGTGATTCTACTACTCTAAGATGAGCCTATGGTGAATAAAATCTTCGAGATCTTTGGTGGATTCTCCGTATTAGCAAGTTGGGTTCGGATCGGGTTACTCAAATTAAAAATTTTAGGGTTCGGGTCGGGTTCGGGTTTTCAAATTATAAAATTCTCGGGGTCGGGTCGGGTTCGGGTTTTACAAAATTTTTATTCTCGGGTACGGTTCGGGTCCGGGTTTTTCAATTTTAAAATTTTCGGGCTCGGGTTTTTCAAATTTTATTATTTCGGGCTCGGGTCGGATTAGGGTTTTTCAATTTTCAAGCTCTCGGGTTCGGGTCGGGTTCGGGTTCAAAAAAATTGAAACCCGACCATCTCTAGTACGGACTGGCAATAAAAGATTTCTATCTCGACTGATCGCTCGATAACGAATGAAAAAAAAAGTCATTTGAAAACTATGGGCACCTGTTTTGTGATTATATTATTGGAAATGCATATTGATTGTATTGGTATGAACTTCTATGAAAACTAACAGCTCAAAGTCCAAAAATATCCACAAATTAGATCTGGAAAAAAAGTCTCTCAAAGACGTCCTAAATTCTCGATGGAGGATGCAAGTATAATGTTTTTTCTAACCTATAGCGAAGGTTTCAGTTGCTCATATTTGCCCTATACTGAGGATGCTTCAATGGCAGTCAATTAGTAGAGAGGCGGTTGATAATTCAGTATACGTTCCGTTTGAGTGTTCCACAGTATTAAATAAACAGATGACACTGAGTTTTGTTGAAAACACCAAGTATTTGACAGTCATGAAAATGATAAATGTGGTTTTCGTAGAATATATAACCATATCTGACAAGCCCGAGACTGAGTCCGAATTGGAGCATGTAATTTTTCAATTTTCAATTTTTTTAATTTTCATTGGTAAAATTTTCTTTTTCGATGTAGTAATTTTCAAATCGATAATGCAAACTTCACAACTTATATCCAATTTTTTGTGTTTTATTAAGTTCATCCTAAAATACAAATTTACGGTAATTAAAATTGATATAGATAACTTAAAAACTGTGTCATACTTTGCATCCAAAGATAATGATTATTTTGTGGGTTTGAAATAGTATTAATACCAATTAAAATTCAAATTGATTCTATTTTTCCTACATAAGCCCAATTTTATAAAAGAGAACTGTGAAAAAATAAAAACATCTACAAACTCGTAAATAACACAAAAATATTGTTTTGTCGCGCTGCGATTTTCAAAAATTTTGAAAAAATAGCGTCTGCTCTTGGAACACTCGTATGTGTTTCTCGTACACAATAAATGTATAAATAAATCTTAACAATACACAAAAGATCCATTGTTGCCATGCCTTCAAAATCGTAAAATAAAATAACTTTCGGTTTGAGCATTTTACACCGTCCCCCCATAATCCAGTATTTGCCATATATATGTAGTTTTGAAATAATTTCTCGATTTTAGCTTCATGCAGCTTCAAAATAAATGCAGAATGCTAAACGTTGGTTTAAAATAATTGAAGATAATAAACAAAAAAAACAAATGACACCTTCAAGTTATCTTACCATTTTAAATAGACATACTGAATCAAAAAAAAAAAAACAATTTGTTCTGATTCCAATTTGTTTAAAATCCGGAACTCACTTGTGGGAAATCCGATAATTATGAATCAGAAGAAACGTTTCATCCGAATTAGAAAGGGCTGGACACGCTTTTTATTTGCTGAGCTCAACCTGGGTGGAATGGCTAATTAGTGTATGTAGAGTCGTTGTTCTTAGCACTGAAGTTGCTCTGTTCGCTAAAAATCGGGTACGCAATTTGTTAAAGTTAGAACAATCGGTCCCAGTGCGGATTGCTGTTACAACGCCTACTAATTGCCAACCAAGAGATATTGGGTGAATGTGAAATGTTAACCGTTTCGGCATTGCTGGTTTATAATGGAAACGCGTGGTGTTTTATTATTTAGAAGCACTTGCGTCGCCATTCAAAGTTAAAGATGCGCTATTGTAGTTGTTCTTTGTGGAATTAATCAACAGAAAATGATGGAATTTAACAAACTCAGTTTAAACACCCTCCTTTCACGGAACAGTATTACTCTTTCATTTTAATTCTAATGTGCATGCATAACTTCCGCCATCACACACTAAGCCACTTGGCGCAAAACTCCTCTCGGCTGAAGGTGAGCAGCAACCACTCCAGCGCTCACTCTAAGCGGAGGCACCGATGTGTGGTTATTAAATGACCTTCTCGCCTTCAACGCTGCCCGTGTCACAGGAAATAACAACATTCATGCCACGTCAGCGACGCACCGGGAACCTGAACCACGGGTCCGTGTCATTAGCAAGAACTCGTCGAGGATAAGCTATTTATTCGCAGCAGCAGCAGCAGCAGCAGTAGTGTTTTCAAAAGCCGTACCTTGTTCGGCACTTGTGCCGTTTCACTGCCAGTCACTCGGTAGCTCGGTGTGTCTGTCTGTGTGTTTAATTGTGAAGTTCTCTAGTATAATAACGATAATTAGGTGCACGTCTTGTGTTCACTCACAAAGAAGTTGGGGGCGGTGGCGGAGGTTGCTTCTTATGCTGCTATCGCATTAAGTGGTAGATGAATTATACTAGACCGTCGTTTCCTGAGTGATGATAAGTTGCTGGAGCGACGGTTTCCTAGTTGTGGTTGGTCGGATTAAAGTTTTAGAAACCGAGGAAACTGGCGAAAGGAGAGTCTAGTTTGCCACGGTTTCGGTAATGGTTAAGTCTTTAATGACTCATAAAGTCTTCGAAAATGATTGCTTCCAAAATCTGACATTTTATTACGAACTCAAAACTATTTAGATTTTGAAAAATATAACCAAGTCCTTTAAGAATTGCATTGTCATTTGTGTATAATTGTAATTTATGTATGCATGGAGTCTTTTAAAAACTTTGCTTGTGTTAGCGATGAATCTGATCCACACCTTCCAACAAATTTCTTTTGACGTTTTGATTGTTTATTATTATGACGACCCGTTGAGAAGGGCATAACAAAATTATTACTTACTGCTTTTATTTCCAGTTCTTGTAGGATAAATCTACGGATTTAATGTTGCGACAATCTGGCATCGCTGGTTTTATGAGCTCTGCCCTCGTGAATAGCTAGGTTTTAGGGATTTATAGCTAGATATCTGAACTCTCCTTTGAAGTGCTCACCAGTCATAACAATGGCTTTTTCGAGCAAACACGGAGCCAGAGCCACAGAAAACTCAACCGATCACCCCAAGTGACTAGTACTAATTTGAAAATTTTGATAAAAAAATATCAGTGACTTTTCACGACACTACTCAATTGTGGTGATTCGCATAAGACCGAGTATTTGTGATGAGGAACATTTTCTGAAGGTGAAAATGGAGGCTATACTTACGATAGCCACCTTTATTGATTTCTACCATCTCAGGTATTCTGCGCTCATAGCGTTCAACAAATTGGATCAGGCGAAATAATTAATTTTGAATGAATTGAAGCCATTAAATTTTAATGATTGTGTGTGATAATGCTTTAATTAAGATCTTCATAAAAATGGACGGTGAGAGAATCAATGTTCGGTTGCAAGATCGGATACCGCTTACTTGCAGATACATATAAAATATGGGAGAAATGCAGTACAAAACATAATGCGATAGTACAATTACACATAGTATTCTTTGCACATATCAACTACTTTCTACTTCTGCCGCAACGTACAATCGAGCCAAGTGAGCAACAGGCCTCTCGATCTAGTGTGCATTGTTTCGAGAACAAAAGAAACATCCGATTATTCTTGTCATCATGAGTAAAGTTGATGAAAAAGCTCTACTACGACCTAACGCTGCGGTCGTTGACTTTAAATTTTGTTTAAAACGCCCGAGTTTTAGTGAAGTGGAATACCTTCTGAAGGTAAAAGTGCAACTTAAGCTTGCGGAAGTCTTGTACCTTTAGTATCATCATCTTCGCTGTGTAGTGTTAATATCATTCAACGCGTTAGCACAAGCCGAGCGTTTCGTTTTGAAGAACAACTTAAAACACGTGGTTGAAAGTGACAACGTTGGAATTAAGATTCCCGTATACATTGAGAATGATTATATAGATGTAAGGTTATATGACCTACCACCTCGTACCCCTCCTGAGCCAATTGCAAAAAGCATGTCGCAATACGGAGAAGTAGAATCCGTTACACCTGATACTTGGAGAATCTTCTTCCCGGGTACTCCTAACGGCGTTTTTGTAGTGAGGATGCGGGTTGAAAGGCCTATACCCTCCTACTTGACAATAAAACCACAGAGAACAGACATATAAGCTGGAACAAATTTTCCCAAAAAACCTGTGTAAACATTTAAATGAAAATACGTTGAAAATCACCATCGCATACAGGTTCGCATGCGTGAATCACCATTGTCTCCAAGTTTGCACACAAGTCCCGTATAGCAATTGCTGGCCGATCGAAGCGCCGGCCAGTGGCAAGTTGCTACTTGTTGTTGTCATTTCAAATCGACAGTTTTATTTCTTACACAAGTTGAAAACTGTACTTGTGTGTCAGTTCTCAGTGATAAAACTCAAAACTCACGGAACTACAATTATGCAAACTACGCTATGCACCCATGAGGGGCAAACTCCTACTTGCAAGTATCGTAATCAGACAGCTCATCAACCTTTAGTGGAAGATGCAGAGGAAAATGCATCTCAACCGATTGCCAACTCATCTACGGCAAACCAACCTAAACCAGAGTTTTCAATACCACACACGGTGGCCAAATTTGTGGCAGCTGTTCAAACCATAATGACAACCGCAAAAGAATCATCCAGCACCCCAAAAGCAACTGTAAGCAACATCGGTAACGAATGTAGTAACAATGACATCTGATCCCGAACACCAAGCCAGCTTCGACCGGGACGTGAAAAACAAGAGAGAATTAAATGACCCACCTGACGCTGTTTGCCAACAGACCTCGCGAAAGAAGGTCTCCGCTCGCAATAAAAAGTTGCACGCATGAGATCCAATAGGTATTACTACAATAATTCTTGCTTGTATTTTTATTTTTACATATATTGTAATCATAGAAATGATCCACGGCTCCGTTAAGCTACCGCTGTGAGCCGTGTCAAATAAACGAATTAAAAAAAAGGGAAAGTAGTACGTTCCAGTTCTGTAAAAAACGTCACGTGACGATTCATTTACCGCTGAACACAAACAATTGCCAAATATGTGGCACATGTTCAAGTAATATTGACAACGGCAAAAGCTGTGTCAATATCTCAAAATCTACAGCCAGCACAATCACTGAGGAAATTCACAATCATAAAGGCAACAAACAAGCATGTTTGCGAGCATAAAGGCAGCAACCACGATTATGACACGGAAGTGTTCAATAGCGAGATACATATGAACGACCCCCTGTACGCAGTTGGTGAGGAAAAAATATTTCCCTGCTTCGTAACCAGGTATCCGGTGCAATGGTTAAGAGCTAGCGTGACATTTGTTGGACAACCAGTAAAACTAATTTTATTATTTTTATTGTTGGAAATGGATATAACTAGATAGCAGAACCACTGTTTCGATTGGCTAAAGCATGGAACCGAGTCCGCTTATGAATTATTTAAAAAATAGTAGAAGAAGTTAAATGGATGACTGAACACTAAAACTCTCCAAAGTGAACGCATCATCGCAAGTGATTGTCCCGTTTAACAAAACTCAGATGTAATGACAGGTTTTTGAATTGTACCCAATATGAATTACTGTATTAGGTCTGTGCACTCTGTACTTTTAGTATAAATATTAGACATCACATTCAAGCGTACCAGGCAAAAAAATTTCAATTTACTGAGAACGATATAGCTGAGGCGACAGTTTTTGCTTTCGCGTCATTTTAACGCATTATCATTTTCATTGGCACTTAATTTCACTTTCATGCGAGGAATTCGTTCCGTTCATGCGAGTTCGCAACACTGTTGCGACTAAAATGTTGTGACTGGTTCCAATAATTTCGATTTTATGTCTTCAGTATATAACAGTCTCACGATCTTTTTATATTCGTTTTATACTAAAATGAGAGATGATCAGAAATCACGGAGGAGGAAAAAAGAATCAGCTAATGTAAGAAGCCTCAAGAGCACCTCTTCTATCTTTTCTATGCACTCAGAACGAGTGCTTTCGGAATTTTGCTCTGATCCTCTCAAATTGGTTTGAATAAAACGGCATTTTCGAAAACACATTACGTCTTCGTTATCCGCACAACATTCAACGTTAGGTGGAACAACTGCCGCTGACAAAAAAAATTGCAAAAGATTTACAGAAATCGGATAAATTACAATAATTTTAAAAACATAGAAATCTGAAAGAAGGTCTCTTCGGCACAGGAGAAGCAAGTGCGATGTGTTTTCTTTGATTTGTCGGAAGCAAGTGTGATGCTAAAATTATTTAGCTCAACCATATTTATAGTTTCGAGTAATTCTAGTGGTGTCATTAATGTTACTACATTCAGTGCTTCGAAATTTCAAAATCAGTTAACTATTTCTCCTTATCGAAACTGACATTCAGATTCAACGCCTCGGTCATTCATTAACTTTCCAACTGACTGAAATTTCATGCAGAATGTTTGAGTGCAGAGGAGATATAAATTCCTTCACCAACCAAAGCATTCATTTGTTATTATGTGGACAGTTCGAGCATTAGTGAGCTGCGTAATCTATGTCTAGTGCATTTTCGCTCAATAATCCCTCTAAGAGCTAGCATAGAAACAAAATTCAGCTTGCTTCTGAAACCGAACATATGCGAACCCGAATGTGCTATGTCGGAAGAATGAATGACGAGGGAAACGAACCAACATTTCATTCATTACGGCGGGCAGGAATTGAATTTCGGTTCTCGTTCAAGTTCACGCAGGGATGCCATTTTTTTAAGCGCCGGTTACATTTAACAAAATTTACGAAATAAATTAGATAAAATTCCGGCTAGTTTAGTAAATTAATTCATTGAAACATCTCTTTTGTATTGTCCAAAAATCCATGAATTCCGAAATGAAACCTGTAAGCTTCGTGTGCTTGAATATAATGTTTGCTTAATTTAGGTAAATACAGCTATAGTTCTTATTTATACTTTGTAGAGAAATAAGTAGTATTTTTTGTACACCCTTTACATGTCAACAAACAAAATTACTGGTCTGTCTTTTGCCATAGTTTCAAGGATCTAGTAGAAGAATTGCCTAGAAAAATAAGCCTGCCTAATGGTATAAAAAGTATCAATTTCATAAAAGAATAGGATCTGTGAAAAATCTGAATACTTAAATAGATTAATAATTAGTTATTCTCACTTGTCTGAAAATAGTCTATAATGTATCATCATTTAAATTGAAAATTATTTTAAATTTGAGTTGAATAGGAGTTTCTCGTTTCTTTCGGAATCGTTTCTGCGCATCTACAAATCGCCTGCCTAATCAGAAGATTTGGAGCGAATATCGACATTCTCTTGTATTTGTATTTGCATTTAAATAATTCAGCGGATCGTTCCAAAACAATTAACGTAACGCATATCGTATGAATCTGCGCTGGACAGTCTCACTTCGTTGGCTTCAAGTCGTATGATGGGAGCACCCACCAGACCAAATTGCAAATTCCAACGGTGAAAATGGTAGCTTATAAATTAATAATAAAAACCAAATTCAAAAGCAAGAATTCGTCGATGTACTATACCATTTCTAGTATCAGACAACATATTGTCTATTGCCTTAGTTTTGGAGCTGTTTTCACTAAGAAATTTGCAAAATTACATTCAGTTTCAAGTGACTATCTCAAGTCACCAGAACAAGTTTTAAGCCCCTCCCGAAACAAAATCCTGGCTACGGGCCTGCCTAGGCCCTACGTTATGTACACGATTCGACCTTTCATCGGAATACACGGAACCCAAAATCCTTTTTCGGCAACAACTGCATTCATTGTAGAGCCGCCTTCAAACGATAGACGTATCGCGATGAAATAATACTGTATATAAACGTAATGATTGTTCTTTAAACACACAAATTTATGTGACAGCAAAGATGCTCACGCTATGCATTGTAGTGCGCATATCACTGTAACGTTCATCAGATGATGAGAGCTACGTATAGCTTCTATACTAATTATTATGACTGTCCCGGCAAAACCTATAGTTTGTATTAACCTATCAACGACATCAGTACAGTTCCAATGAGGCACTCCGTTTGATGAAGCATGGAAATCAATTCTTGTACCAGATTACCTACCAAATGCAAATATTAGTTTGAGTTCTTTCGCATTGCTCCGGGTAATGAAAAGGCGTGCACTTAGGCATTAGAAGGTAATATTTATGAGCGATATGTAGCTTCAACGAGATTTTCAGGATTTCTTGTCAGAGGACGTTCGAAACTTTCGCAAATTTCGTAGAGAAGTTTAGGAATCTAAAAGGTATTAACAAACCTTGGTTTAAAGGGAATGGATGAAGGTCGTGACTTTTTTCGAGTGATATCTCGGGTTTTGTCCAATCATTGTACGTTGAATGCGCATCTCCGGCGCATTGGGGTCGTGAAGTGCGGTCTCCGCGCATGTGGTGATGGTTATCGCAACATTAAACATGTTGTCTGGTCGTGCGCCTAGTGCTCTAGCTCTAGATCTCCGTTAAACGAATCTCTTCGGCCTCGTTCCAGTCAAGTGACTACCCTCGATAGCTCCTATATGTCTCTCATTTAAATGTTTGTAAACACGTTAGATATCGAAATTAAGTTATCTCTTCTCTTTTAATCAATATGCTAACAGCTACCTGGAAATATGATCCCAACTGTTCCTAATGGATCCAAGGAGGCCAGTCGATGATCCTGTTTATCATGTCCTGGCAGTTTGCCAAAAAGCTACAAGTTTAATTTCTTTTTTCCCTGTCCACCCTCTCTTACTTTCCCTGATACGGTCTTTGCTGCTTAAGTTGGAATTAATCTCTCTTATGTATGTCTTTTGTCTTTCTTATAAACAGGCTACAAGTGTTTCTCTTTGTTTCAATTTTAAATCAAATAAAAATTTAAAAAATGACAAATTGTATATCTAGTCTTTAAAAATATTTCTTACTACATGCTTTAGTCTGATTAAAAGTGCATTAATATTTTTTGTATAACGATCTGAGCTACTTGTTTTAGATGTAGATGTGTCAAAATGTATTCCCCTTAATATAAGTATGAAAAATAAATCCAAATTTCAAACAAATCCTTATTATTATCCCTTATTTTCAAGAAATTTAAATTGTAAATAAAAGAAATTTGTATCTTAATAATAAAAATAGTGAAATTGTTTTACATCCAGAATTTCAGACGCATGCATTCTGTGTGCGAGACACATTCATGGTTAATCTCAGGTTTTGGTTTGTTCCAAACTTTCGAGGGGGTAATTCCCTCCCTTGGTAATTTTCGAGTGGGTAGTACTACCCATACTACCCACGTGTTCCGCGGCCCTGATTTAATCGCACACGCATCGTCACCTTTCGATCCAGTGTTTGCTTTGTTGTTGCTTTAACACTTTCTAGCACCACCATCGTTAAAGGCGCAGGGGACCCCCCCTTTTATCAAAATTTCTTTTGACGTTTTGATTGTTTATTATTATGATGATAATTTAACCTTCCCCTACTCGTGCAGAAGAGCATAATTATTACTTACTGCTGAATTGCGGTTGCGACAATCTGACATCGCTGGTTTTATGAGCTCTGGTCTCGGGAATTGAGATATCTGACATTTAAAATACTCATACGGATATCTCGCATTTTTATACTACCGCCCTTCCCTTAAGCCCAGAAGCGGTTTGTTTTCCTTCCAATTTGCAGCGCAATCGATTTGTTTTCCTCCCAATTCAAACGTCAAAACGGCACAATACCAACGCAGCTGGATAAGTCTATAATTTAGGTTTCAGGGAATTCTCTTGCATTCTTTGTTGCGCTCACCAGTCTTCTTGGGTCTATTCGTTGCACTGGCTTTTTCGAGCAAACACGGGCCAGAGCAAAAAAAAAACTCAACCGATCACTCCAAGTGACTAGTACTAATTTGAAAACTTTGATAAAAAAAATCAGTGACTTTTCACGACACTACTCAATTGTCTGTTGATTCCAGCACACTTCAGAGCCTACTTGACCAATAAACAAACAAGGAAAATGCTCCAGAATGGATCGTTATGCCAGCTACCTACCACCACCACTAGCGCTAACAGTGAAGAGAAAAATACTGTTTATGTATTCCCAACGGCCACAATCATGTTAAACGAAATCCAAAACCAAACCTGCTTCCGACGGCTGCAGACGCCAGCAAGCAATAGCGAAAAGAAACAACAGGCAGCACAGTGTAGCACCGCTCTCGGTGCCTGCCAGCAATCGAGAAAACATCGTCCTTGCCGTGTCTGTATTTCTGCCGTTTTGTTGTACGGATTGCCTTGTTTTGCGAGTGTGTGTGTGTGTCTTTTCAGATCGGAAAGCTGAAAAACTAGAGCGAAACAAGTCCCATTTAAAACTAATAACATTAATAATGCAGCCAGCAGCGCCACAAACTAATCGTGCAGTGAAGGAATTTATGCACCAGAAGTTGTGGATTTGTGGCTATTCTCACACATTGACTTTACCCCCACTCGCATGCATATGTACGTACACACCCGGAGTCCGGACGCTTTGCCGAGTGTATCAAGAGACCACCCCGGGATTGAGTCCGAAGTCGAAGCTTAAATAATGAAATATGTTCCCTGCCATACCTACAACACAGGGGAAGTACGAGGTCGTTCGCTCTCGCTTTTCGGCACAAGAAACCGGACCCAAGTCGGAATGGTTAATCATTCCGTGGGTCACTTCGATAGAGATCCCATTCTCGTTATCACAATGAGCACGAAGGGAAATCAAATTCCTTTCGTTTTTTTGGCAGAAACACATTCGGAAACGAGTTGAAAAGTTATCTAATTGCTTCTATTATTCAACCATAATTGCGGGAATAAATTATCCGAAAGTTCAGCCAGGCCAGAGGCAATAGTTATAGGAACTGAAGCCATGAAAGAATGTCTAATAGCCTGCCTAGAGATCTGTATTGTCTATGGATTCGTACATGTATCAGATGTGAATCCAGGCGGGAAAACAAGGGGATTGTCGAGTGAACAGAGAATACAAAAAAAAAACACCCAAACGAAAACATCTGGTCCGGAAATTGGAACAAGTGCCAACAGAGCTTTTAAATTGAAAATAATAGGCCCAGGGCGGGTGGGACGCGAACGCACGTTTTGGTGGGGTAAACCACTTCGGATCGGTTGGCAGCTTTTAAGTGCGCAAAAGTGAAAATATTGTTTTGTTCCATACAGTTGGCCGGCACCGCAGAATATACCCGGTCCGATAAATGGCAATTGTCCAAGAAAAGAATTGTGAGAAAAAATTGAGCATGTGGGTTTAGAGGGGTTTTGCAATCCGATAGGATTGGCACTGAGATTGGTCAGAAGATTAGCTTCAAAGAGTGTTTCCAATTGGCGGCCATTAGGAGTTGGCGGAGTTTTAAAAATCTTAAAACAGTGCTGAGGAGCTTGGAAAAAAAAAAATGATAATGTTTTCGTAAATTTTCCCAATAAAATAAATAACAAGCACCCAATTGAAAGTTATTCAGTTCTTTCCGTGACACTTTATTCGTTATATTAACACTTTGGCCCCAGTAGTGGTTCTTCGCCTAGTTACATTTAAGGATAGACAAAAACTTATTTTTAATCGTATTTCTATCGTCCAGTGGAAGCCGAATGCTGTGGCAACTCTGTTGGAAGCTCGCATAAGTCCAATGGCAGCGTTATGGAGACCGCAGCTGGTTCTCCTAAATGGTAGTCGCAGAATTAGTACGTAGTGTTCGAATGCTGGCTTGAAGATTCCGTCGTTCTAGAATTGTAGCGCAGTCCACTCTGGTAGAGAGTAAATTCGAGACGAATAGTGCCCGAGGGGAGTTGAGTGTATCGAGGTGTATAAACTGGTAACGGTTTCCGTAGTTCGGCAGTTGGAATCTGTTTCGCCATGATATCGAAGGGAAAAGCTTATGAAACGGCGTTGGACTGTCTCCATTATGTTAACCTTATCATGCCCAACTTTTTTCTCGTGCATGTACGGTTTCAAAACTATTTTTCCTTGAAAATGGTGGGGTCAAGATACACGAAAAGCTTTTTTTTCATAAAGATAGGTGCATCCCTCGCAGTACTCGATGAACCCCTGGAAGATGAACCCTAATTGTCTTGATGCCTTGTCCACAATAAACGAAGTATGTGGTTTAAACGTTAGTGGCAAATCCAAGATGACTGCAAGATCCTTGACGTGAGAGAGTCTTGCAATGCTCGAGTCGAACAGACGATTCCAAAGTTATGCATGATTTTCACTGAAAATTTCGCTCGTCGATATTTCAAAAGGGGGCAAACAAAAATAGAAAATTTTGAAAGGGGCCGTTCATAAACCACGTAGACTCATAGGGGGGACGGGGGGGTCTAGCAAAAGTCTATGTTTGTCTACGAGGGGGGAGGGGGGGTCTTTGAAAAAATCTACGTGGACTTTTATTTTTTGTTATTCTTGTATTACTAATTATAAATAGGATTTAAAGAGAGTTGTATTCAAAATATCGGTCTATTCAGCTAGGTGTATTTATGCAGACACTTCAAAGCTAGTTCACTGTTGAGGTAACTACTCGTTAAGCGACCGCTCAACCCAGAACCCACGATTTTTTTTGGACCAACACACACGTTGTTGTTTCTTGCGTATATTTTGACATAGTTTTGATCTAGGAATAATACAAAATGACAGTTCTAAAGGCGATCGCTCAAAATACCTCTCGACGGAAGATTTTGACTGTGAAATCATCTGAGACACCACTAGTTAGCAGACATGCATGGACCATTAAATGCATGAACCATAAAAAGTTCAAAAATGGTCAAAGTTAAGCATTAAAACCATCATTGTAACAACAAAACACCCGATTTTTAACAATAAGTGGATAATTTTTTTTACTTTTTATAAATTGATTTCGGTGGTTAAAGCAGTAGTGTAGTTAAACTTCTACAACAAAGTGTTTAGTCGAGTTAATCAGTTTCTCTTGCAATCATTTACACTGATTTCAAAATCTTTAAACACCCGTTAAATTTTATGTCTTGACCCTACGGAACTCCGTGCAAACCGGAGTTAAGCTTTGATATTCTGCAATAATACTTTCAGATGACATGGCTATTAATTACAAAAATAAATATTTTTGGGAAGATTTGAAAAGTTTCGTTCCCTTAATCAAATAAGACAATTTAGATTACCTTATTATCTTAGAAATATTGAAATTTGTTCACGAAAAGTGAAATTTGTGTACATGTTTGGTTTAATATTTTAGTCTAGATGATAGTACACATCGACAGTATTATTTTGTAATTGTTTCTTATATTTTAACAATTTTGAATGTACCCGTAAGGCCCAAAAAGTGTTTAGCAATTCTGCATTGCAGTTCGGTCTTGACCATCGTACGAGACAGTCTACTTCTATTGGTTCTGCTTATCGACACATCAAAGGTTATCTCTCTATTGTTTCGAAAGATCTATACATCCAAACAAAAGGTTATTGTTTGCTGCTGAAGTTTTTTTCACAACCGTGCTGACGGGTAAGTGCGAGAAAATGATCCACGATCCGGGAGGAGGAGGGCCATCTGCATCATTTGGCTCTCGATTCGAGTGGTTAAACAACGATGAAATCGATAATAACGACACACCTAAGGTCCAGAGACAAAAAACAAAAAAACGACTGGCGAATCGAGAAGCCACGAACGAGACGCAGTTCACCAAACATCTTAGGATAGATGGAAAAAATAATGGCCCCAGATATCTAATTCTTTCGCGGGTAGATCCAGACACAAGTATGAAAAACGTTTCCCCTTTTTTCATAAAGAAGGCGATTGATGCAATTACTCCGAATGTGAGGATCACTAGAATACAAGACGGAACACTTCTGCTGCAAACGGTGGACAAACAACAGGCAGATCAATTATTAAAGCAAAGTTTATTAGGAAACCAGATAAAAATTAAAATTACCGATCACCCCACACTGAATACTACGAAAGGAACAATCAGCTGCTACGACCTTAAATTCCTAACCGACAAGGAAATTCTAGAAGGATTGAGTGACTCCCATGTAATGGGGATCCAGCGAATAAAACGAAAGAACAGTAATAAAGAATTGGAAGATACTTCAGTATTTGTACTGACCTTCAATTTAAGCTATTTACCAGATTCAAGCGATGTCGGTTTCTACCCATGCAGAGTAAGACAATATGTTCCAACACCGATTAGATGCATGAACTGCCTTAAGTTTGGACACAAAAAAGATCGTTGCCGTGGAAATAGGATCTGCGCCAACTGTGCTGAGCTCTACCACGATGAAACTAAGTGTAAACAAGAAGAAAGATGTGTTAACTGTCGTGGCTCTCATTCCGCATTAAGCAGAGAGTGCCCTGTTTTCATGGATGAATTCGAAATCCAACGAATTGAGTCACTGATCGCGTTAACATGAAAGATGCGAGAAGAAAACGAAGGCTCCAGGCCCCTGCCGTATTCGTTCCCCAGCTGAACCAAAGCTTCTCCGAGGTCGTGAGGCACCGCTCCAATGATATGAACGTTCAAAGCTTCAAGCAGCCCCAGTCACAAAATATCCCGGACCAAACACTCCATCATCAAAAGAAACAATTACCTGGAACAACACCACCATCAGGATTACATGAAAATCAAGAGACGCAGATACGAAGTCCTACAGACAGAAACAACCAGCTACATCAGCCGATCACAAGTAACACGATCGACAACTACAGCGACCAGCCGATCCAACAAAATGAGAAGACCCCGAAGCAACAAATACAACCCCAACCCAACAAGCAATCAGACGGAACAACACTACGACCAGAGATAAGACAAGAGACGACAACAACAATAGCAATGAGGTGCGAAACGGACAGCGACGATCAGCTATACCAACCGATTTCGAATACAACTAATGGAGTAAACACACACGAACGAACGCAAGGTACGAGCAATGAAAGCACATATGACAGAGATAGAAATATAACTGAAATCATTTATGATAGTACGATAACGATGAACCCCTTAACTACACCAGCAAACAGTTTTGACACAGTATACCAAGCAGTTAGAAACTCAATATTCCTCAATGACCCCCCCCCCCCCCCCCCCGATCAATTAACGCTACAGCTAGGGATACTAGCGCACCACTAATTTTTATCTTATGAACCCTACAATTATACAGTGGAATACGAACGGCTTCTATAACAAATTCAATGAAATTAAGTTATTGGTCAATGAACTCAATCCGTATGTGCTATGCATACAAGAAATACACTTCGATCACTCGAAAAAACCAACTTTGGAAAATTTCTGTATCTATTATTCAATTGATAATTTCCACCTCCGCGCTTCTGGAGGCGTAGCAATCTGTGTCCACGAGAACTATCATTCTATTGAGATACCTTTAAACACGAACCTTCAAGCAGTGGCAGTTAAAGTATTTTACCCGTTAGCGTTGACTATATGCAACCTGTATTTACTGCCTAACACAGACATAGCCAAATCAGATATTCAAAACCTTATCAATCAACTAAATCCTCCTATTTTATTCACTACGGATGCTAATGCACATAATATAATGTGGGGCTCTCAAAAAGATGATTGTCGCGGAAAACTCATTGAATCGCTCATTGAAGATAATGATCTAAATCTTTTAAATGACGGTTCAAATACACATTATTCCTTGGCGAATAACTCATATTCAGCAATCGATCTTTCCTTCGGGTCTCCTTGCTTACCAACACATTTTAGATGGACCATACATTCAGACTTATGCTCTAGTGATCATTTCCCAATTATTATCTCACCACTGAAGTGTTCCTTGCAAATAAGCAGACGCCCGAGATGGATCATGTCAGCAGCAGACTGGAAAGCTTTCCAAGATCAAATATCGGCAAATATTGCTCCAGAGAACGATGTGAAAATTAAAGTCAAAGCGTTTTCTAAAACCATTGTTAACGCGGCTCAAAACTCTATCCCTAAAACCTCGTCAACTGTCAAACGAATTAAACCCCCTTGGTGGAATCAAGAAATCGCACAGGCAATTAGAGAACGGAAAAAAGAGTTACGAAAATACAACAAATATATGACTACAGAAAATGAGATGTCATACAAACTAGCGAAGGCCAAAGCTCGTAGAACGATACGTGCAGCGCAAAAAGAATCCTGGCAGAAATTTGTTCCCTCAATTTCCCTGAATACGCCTTCTAAAGAAATTTGGTCTAAAATACAAAAAACATCCGGAAAATTCGCACCCCAATTCATAACTTCTTTGAAGATCGATAACTCAATAATAACAGACACCCAAAGTATAGCCGAGGAATTAGCTAAATCCTTTGCATTTACGTCCAGTTCTCAGAATTACACCGCACAGTTTCTTCAGTTCAAAGCACAATCGGAAGAAGTAGACCCTATTGGAATATTGCCAGATCGGTGCCCAGAACTCAACCATCCTTTCACCATGAATGAACTAGACAATGCTCTGCAAAGCTGTAGTGGATCTTCCCCAGGACCTGATAATATTCAGTATGACATGATTAAAAACCTTACACCCAAAACAATTTCCCAATGCAAAAAATGCATTACATCCTTTCGTGCATATTCCGAATTAGAATCATGCTTTCTTCGCATTGTAGATCAAGCATAGCTACGGCATTATACCAACACCGCTTGATTCATGATGAAATAAATTGATTGAGAATACACGCTACCATATTATCTGCCCGCATGTAAAAGTATTAGTTGGTTTTGATTGCTGAGTCTGCCAAAAAGGTGGTGTATTCTATACGTGAATACCTCTGTGGTGTTTGTAAGAACTTCTGTCTTCATACACAGTTACGCTGTTTTGTCTGCGAACAGCTCAATTCCAACCACACTAAACGCGTGAACAGTTTACTGTCACGAGAGTGTGTGATATACGCGTTGTTATTTTCCCATAGCGAATGGTTTTTGCAGTAAAATCATCGCTCTCTCATTCTGTGCTTCAGAGAAGAGTGGAAGAAAATGATTTGTGCTCAGATTGATTTGCGATGATCGTTGCCCAGGGCGTTGATGTGCGCTGGATTCGCATGTTAGGGAAATAATACAAACTGAAATGAGTAACTACCACTGCTGCTCAAAAGTGCAAAACCATGTCATCACTGCCCTTATAGTTTATGATACTTTAAATTTAGATACTTTTACTGCGAAATACTGATATGATATCACCTGAAAGTACTGTTGATATGAGGAATGCCAGAAATTATTGGCGGACGGCTTCTATCCGACAAATGTTGCATTAACTTGTTAACCCAATGTTCCCATATAGGTAACTTTCTCCTGCGTATAGTGCGCTTAAATAATCATTAATCATTATTTATGAACCTATCTAGTGGCTAGAACTCGCATATCGCTGGTAAATTCAGGGTTTAGAGAACGCCGAAAGCTCAACATATTATCAAAACAAAATCATCACCCACACCCCACCAATTTGATGATGCTATAAACTATTCTCTCCAATATGCAGCATGTGATCAGTAGAAAGACGAAATGGAAACTGTTCCTTGAGCGTGTATTAGTATTTTCAGAGCGCACATGTATCCGAGTGGAGATGTCCTTTACATGTGTATTGGTGCGGAGTCATTTTAATACTAATACTCCGATATCGTTAAATTCACTAATACATTCCCAACTATGGGTTTGTGTAAGTTTCTGTGGTGTAATCGCCTTAATGCATTTTTGTCCCGGACCAATATCGCCTTATATGCATTATACCAGTTACAATGCAAAATTCTCATTAGAATCATGCTTATTCGCATGTAATTCATGCGGTTCGTGTTTTGGGTGTACTGTTGACGTAAAATACTACCTCCTAGAAATGTATAATGAACTCTGGACACAGCAGAAATTCCCCAAAGGGTGGCAAGAGTCTTTGATTATCCCAATAAAAAAAAACCTTTTAAAAATGCATTAAATCCTTCCAACTACCGTCCAATCTCCCTAACATCATGTTTGTGTAAAGTCATGGAGAGAATGATAAACAAACGTCTTGTATGGCATCTTGAATCACAAATTTTTTTCGATCCCAGCCAGTCCGGTTTTCGAAAATACAGAAGCACACTTGATAGTATAGTTTCCCTCGATTCCGCCATCCAAGAAGCATTTGCTGCAAGAGATCATTCAGTCTGTATATTTTTTGACATAGAAAATGCCTATGACATGACATGGAGGCATAACATAATCAAACACCTATCGGATCAAGGCGTCACTGGAAATATGTTGGTATTTGTTAAACATTTTCTGCAGAATAGAACCTTCAGAGTTTCATTGGGAAATACATATTCATCCGTTCACACGCAAGAGAACGGGATACCCCAAGGGTCAGTTTTGAGAGTTACTTTATTTTTGGTAGCAATCAACTCAATAAAATCATGCTTTGCTCCCCCTATCCTCCGCTTGATTTTCGCAGATGATTTGGTAGCATTTTTGAGAGGGAAGTCAATGATAGAAATCCAACAAACTTTACAGAACCTGTTAAACCAACTTAACACATGGTGCATGGAGACGGGCTTCAAATTTTCGGTTTCCAAGACCAAAATCATTCATTTTTGCAAATTGACCAGCTGCAATTCTGATCCAGCACTATATTTAAATGGGCAAAAAATTGAGGTCGTAAATACCCACAAGTGCCTTGGTATGATATTCGATAACAAATTGAACTGGGATCGCCATATACGACAGTTGAAGGCAAACGCGCTTGGCGCGTTAAAAATTTTGCGTACACTGTCCAATACAAATTGGGGAAGTGACCGAAAAACACTGTTAATATTACACAGAACACTAGTGGTCTCTAAACTTGACTATGGATCCGTAATATATTGCACAGCTAGGAAGACGTTATTAAACCAACTCAACTCAGTCCACCAGCAAGGAATTCGTCTTGCAACGGGAGCTTTCCGGACAAGTCCCACAACAAGTCTGTTGATAGATGCTGGAGTAATGTCGTTGAAATTACGAAGAGACTTTCAAACGTTGACATATGGAATCAGGATCCTATCGTTAGAAAACCATCCCCTCCACCTAATATTAAAGAATCAGATCAATAATTTCAAACAGACGAAAAAACGTCACTTCGCTGCTCGCTTCGATACTACTCGACAACTATATAATTTAAACATATCGAATAATCAAAACAGAAATTTTCACGCTATTCCGCCATGGAGCGGTCAAAATATACGAATCGATTACTCGTTGACCACTCATCGCAAAGACACTACACCGTGTGCTGTATTTAGATCAGAGTATAACAGAATACGTGAACGTTATAAAAATTATTATTTCATCTATACTAACGGTTCGAAAATTGGGGAATCAGTTGGATATGCGATATAGAGCCAAAATTATGAATATAAAAGGAATCTACCAAAAGTTTGTTCAATCTTCACGACTGAACTGATAGCAATTGAAGAGGCAGTGAAATCTGCATCTTGCTACGACTTGTCTTTATTCATTATAGTATCAGATTCCTTGAGTGCTCTCAGAGGATTGGAAAATTTGTTTTCCGAAAACCCAATTGTGCAAAGAATTCACGACTTGTTGAACTCTCCCCAATATAAACTCAAAAACCCAGTTTTTCTTTGGGTGCCTTCGTATAAGAAAATTGAAGGAAATGAGAAGGTTGATCGTTTGGCAAAAGAATCTCTAGATGAGCAGGAAATGCAGGTTGCAACAACAACTTACGATGCCACTAAAACCGCGCAAGCTATAATCCAATTGAAACGTGATAACGAATGGTTAGATGTCACCGACAATAAACTTAGAAATATCAAAGCCATAACTCATCCTCTAATCGGAAACATAGAAGAGAAGCCGTCGTTCTTTCACGATTAAGGATAGGGCATACCAGATTGACTCATAGTTACCTATTTAACCAAGACCCTCCTCCTCATTGTGAAGAGTGTGACGTACCACTAACAGTGAATCATTTAATGTTCCTTTGTAAAAAAATATCAGCTACAGCGAAATACTTTCAAAATAACAGAACAGGCTTTAGGAGATAACTCACAAATGATTGATAGCGTCATGGAATATTTAAAAGAGATCCAATTATACTCAGAAATATAAAAGTATTTATTCGCACTGTAGGGAATAGCGAGAGTTTAATGATATTTAACATATTGTAAGCAGATTCCATTATATTTTGTATTTCTAGTAGTTTTTAATTAGTATTAGTTGCAACTTTGTATACAAAAGTAATCAGGCGCTGATAGCCTATGAAGTGCTGAGTGCCTTTAAATCATATAAATAAATAAATAATTCTGCATTGTTGGTGTAGGTCGCACTTCGGTCAAAATTTGAACTAGTTATAGCAATATATCTGTTTACATATACTTGAGTGCCTAACCTTGAAAAGAAATATTCCGCTACACAAACGTTGGAAAGCATCTTGAATTGGCGTCAATTAATTTGATCAGTCATAGACAAAAAATCTTTCTTTAATATTTAAAAAGCTTGAAATAAATCTGAATACTAATTTTTATTTGAACATTATAATGTGCTTGTTGCTAACTTCACATTTCCCGCGAATAAAAAAAAAATTAAAAGTCTACGTATACTTTTGGGATGGGGGGGGGGGGGTTTAGTAAAAGTCTATTATGGTCTACTAGGGGTGGAGGGGGGGGGGTTAAAAATTCTCAAATTTCGGTCTACGTGGTTTATGAACGGTCCCAAAGGTTCTACTTTTGCCTATAATGTATTAAGAAATTGGAGAAAGCATTCCAATAGAAACTCATTCTAGAGTTCTGAAATCAATCATAATCATAATCATAATTTACTGTCATATTGAGTTCAGTTTTGAAGGGGTGTACTGTAATATGGATTAGAATCATTTTTAATAGCAAGCGAAGCTGGAATTGCTTTAAATTGCGGAATATGAAACTTAGAACTGCTCACCGAAAAATTACATAACTTCCAACATTTGCTGAAAATATTTTTATTTTGGGAATGTGTCGAGTTGAGACAAAAACGCTATAGAATAACGAGAAAACCACCTTCCAAAAGTAGGGAAATTATGAAAAATTGCGTTTTCTATTCCATCAATTTCGCAGGTTTAGTATCATCGATGAATTTTACAAACGTTAAGCCTTGTGAAGGCAAGCTAAAATCCTAACGCTATAGCTTGCCTCTAAGGCCCGATAATATTTTATACCCTCTTACAGTAATAGCATAAAAAATCCAAAGCATATTGATCGATTCAGAAAATATAAATTTTTCGAGTTCTAGAATGATTCCTCTATTCGAATTTATTGGACAATGTAGAATAGTCTGTTAAAAAAAACAACATATAAACGAAAAATGAATGCGATGAACACTCACTTTTGGGATTAGCTAGAGTAAGCATTAGGTGAAGCCAAAAGCTAAAATATATAAATAAATAATTACCACTTTGGGGCCGTACACAAATGACGTAGCTTTTTTCGACGATTTTTGACCCCTCCCTCCCTCTCGTAGCAATTGGTCACCAAATTCGAACCTACCCCTCGTAAATAAAGTAGCATTTACCTACCCCTCCACCCCCCTCCTCATCTTGTGCAACGCGGCCGGAAGATGAAAAAAAAATACATATGTTTTACAATTATTTCAAATACATGTCCTTTCAAAATGTTTGACGACTTTTATCAACATTTTCATTGTAACAGCAAATTGCGTACAAAATAAGCCCATTTCATGACAAATATAGTGTTGATAGTATGTTTTGAATTTTATATGTCATGGAGCATGAAGAGAAGCTCTTTCAGTTCACAATCCTGCAGCTGCCAATGATTCTAACAAGCATACAACAATTACTAATTTTTGTTTGGTTGAATCCGAAGAAAAAATTTAATTCAGCTGCCAAGCTAAGTTTACTAGTTAGCAACATTAACTAACTAATGCAGCAAATTAAATCCGCATACAAAATCTTTCCGTATTTTTGCAAGCTTGTAATTCCACGGATCGCAAAATATACATCATGAAAAACCGTATGAAAAGTAACTTGTGTGAACTTAAATTTATTTCTTTTGGAGGAACATTTAATAGTTTTCTCAAATCAATGGGTTTTGATGCCCGTTAAAAAAATTTAAACTTAATGCTACGTCGCCCAACTACTGACCCTACCCTCCCCCTCGTCACACTTCGTCACACATTTGGTATACCCTGCTACGTCATTTATGCATGGCCCCTTTTTGAATGTGTCGAGCACTATCTTGTTTTACCACGGTCTAAAAATGGAGAACTTTGTCCTTGGAAAACGTTCGTTCGCTCCATTTGGCAATGTAACTTTGTCAAATCTGAATACTCTGAGATGACAGCTTCGTGTGCTGCTATATTGACATTGTATTACCCAAACTATGAATCCACAGCTTGCTTCGATGCTTTGTAATAAAACGGTATGGCAAAAACTGTTATTTTGCCAGACATACCACAAAAAGAAGAATGAGTAAAGATTTTTTTTGTGAAAAATCTCGTTCATATTTTACTGAAGATAAATCGTGAGATTCTATTCTAGTCTAGTCTAGTCTACACATACACAGCCAATACATGTAGGGATCCTGGAAAATTGCGGACGTTCGTCCACAATTTTTCTTGTCATTATTAATGTTTGTGGCACATATTGAATATGACACAAGCATTAAAGCGGCCAGGCCAACTGTGCAGCGTACAAAATAAAGATGATTCAAAATTATACGGCAATCAAATTATTCGTTCAATGAATAATTTAATCAACGTATTATTTTGAACCTTGAATAAGGAAGAAACGTGGACAACCGTACACAACCGTTTCAATTTGATGGGGGTTTGATAAATCGTTGAGAGTGACTATGCTAAGAGGGTTAATGTCACTCCTTTGGTCCTAGGCTCCTGGGATGGGACAGAAGCATTAAGCCCTGCCCTGGCTAATGAGCCAGGGTTATAGCGCCCTTACTCGCTCTCTGAAACAATAGAGAAAATTGGCGAATCTGGTTAATTAGTAGTAATATAAACAAAAAACGCATAAAAATACAAACCAACAGACAACTCACCTTCGACAAAAATCCATATAGGACTTCTACGTCCTAATAGACAATACAGGATCATGAAAACAGAAACCTTCCGGAACGTTCCGGAACGCATTTCCTCCACATTTTGTGAAAAAATAAGAAAATTTTCGTAACGCCGGAATGTACTAAAAGTCGCATCCACACGTTTATAACACTCGTTCGCCAAAATTTAGAATTTATACAAAATTTTCCTGGCTTTCGAATAAAAATAAGAAAAGGTACAACAAGTGCCATACCATCTCAATAAGAGCCAGTATAAGTGAATATGAGGTAAAAATATCCAAGTTCAATATCCCAAACACATGAAATCAAGAAAAGATAAGTGTATCATGCCAAAGAACAAACTATGCAACTCCCCAAGACCAAAAATTTGAATTATTAAAATGGTGATGTTAACCATTCAGATTTTCGTGAAATGAACAAAAAATCGATCAAAATTGTTAAATTTTAAATAAATTACTGTGAAAAGGTTACTTAACCTCATTGGCTGAAACACTTGAGGACATTTTTCGATGAAAAATCCTCTCACCCATCCAATGGATCTAAAAGACTTGAAACACAAAGCATATTCTCTGAGCTAGAGCCATTTTAAGACACTTAAGTTTTTAAAACAAAAATTCAATAACTTAGTAACGGTTGAGATCTGAAGGTATGTGTAGAACGATTTCCTCTCCAAATATGACAGAGAATCATCCCTCTAACAGGTCCCAACCATGAACCAAACACCCTGTATGTTATGAAATACTGCGCCATGCTGGAACAAGGAAACAACCAAAATGAAATCCATCAGTTTCACATTCTTCCTTCTTACGCCACTTCAAAAACTCATAAGACTACTACAGAACACGATCCCATTATAGACTTTACGAAGATTACATGAAAGTACATAAGAGCATCATTTTCACTAAGAATAATTGGAAATCTCTCACCAGATGATATCCACGACAATCTGTCTGTGCACGAACGGAGCTCCAGAAGCTCAATTTTTAGTCTGCCTTAGCTCCACAATAGCAAACCCTAGTCACCCAAAGTTACACCACTGGTTTAGACACCCGTCCAGATACAACGAAGCACAGCGATTTCAATTATCGATGGCTGCGTCTGAATTTCTTCGAGCACAAATGTAGTAAAGCTTACAATGAAGAAATCCATTGTGCTGTTTATCAAAATTCACTTCACTGTCAGAGTACACTTTTCAGGGATATAGCCACAATTACTTTTATTTCATGAGTAGAATTTTTATTTGGAACAAAATTGACGACAGCGAAAAAAATTCGAAGATAAATCGTGAGATTCTATTTGAACCAAACTTTTGTTACAGTCATATATTTTCATGAGTATGCGTCAAACCGGCACAAAAATTGATTTTATTTTCGGAACAGCACTCAATCGAATGGTAATTGGCTGCAGACGCTCCATTCCAAATACAAACTTGTTCGGATGCTTCTGGTTTACTCACAAGAATTTTTAAGTTTGTATGCAAAAATATATTAATTATCGGCTATGGAAACAATAAATTCAGTAAAAATGTCAGTATCATTTTATATAGCTTAAAATCCCCAGATGTATAGCTGAAGATGAAAGGATTAACATTGCAGAGGACTGCAAATTGATCTGACTGTGTAATGTAAGGGCATGTTCAGGAATGTTTCAGTTCTAGATCCATAATGTTGACAGTTCTATTATATTAAACTGAAAATTTTAAAACTAAAACTTGCTGTCTCTAGCACCAGTTTTAGCGGATGTTCTATTCAGTTTAAAATTCATGTCTCACCATTCCTTCAGTGTTACTGCATTCAAAGTTATTTTTCCCCAGTCTATCGGGTCAGGCACGTAGCCAGAGGGGGGGCTAGGGGGCTAAAGCCCCCCCCGAAAATTTTCAAAAATAAATTTAAGATACAACATGTTTTTCGGTGACTCTTAAAAAAATTATATCTTGTTTGGTTTCAACAAATTAATGCGAGAATTGTGAGGAAGATTGCTATTTCGAACCACCGAAGACAGCGGTCAGGATATCTACTCAATATGCTGAGTGTGATAAAACAGTTCCCTTCATATTGTGTGACTCGACGGAAGAACAAAAGAAACTGTTACTTTAATTCTTGCTGTGGGGATCTGTCGAATGATTGAGTCGCAGAAGCAAGAAGTAGTGCTCCAGCCAAATACGGATGCTATTGACTTCCGGTCTTTTCGCATAAGATCGATCTTATGCGAAAAGACCTGAAGTCAATAGCCTCCGTATTTGGCTGGAGCAACATTAATGATGTGAAATATTTGCTGAAGGTGATTATGGAGGTTATGCTTACGAACATCGCCTTGAACGAGTTTAACCATGTCAGGCGTTCAGTGCTGATGCCATTTAACAAATTAGCCCAGGCGAAACCAGTCATTTTGCATAACAATTTGTAACCTGTGGTTGATCCTCATATATATGGACGATGAGAAAATCAATGCTCGGCTACAAGATCTGATACCACTTACTTGCACCGTGGCTATTAAAAGATTCCTGTCACATTTGGAAAAAATGGTATTCATTATAAAGGACACATCTAGGAAGTATATTAAATGGTGTTTTTGTGGTGAAAATCTAGGTGAACAGACATATTTCCTCCAACCTGACCCTGCACGTAAAAACTGAATGCGATAGTATTATTTTACACATTATATCTTTGCATATACATAGTCTCCAAAACCATTTCCTGAAAAACAAACATTTGTCAAATTTTGGCTGCTGTTCGGATAATATTGACAGCAAAAACTGCGTCTAGTATCTCACAATCAACGGTCGGCACCATCATTGAGGAAGTCGACACTCGTGACCCGTCAGAAATTCGCGAACATGGACATGGCAGTAACCACTATGATGATAAGGAAGTGTACGAGATAGAAATGAACACCACCGCGACACTGTTGGTTAGGAAAAATATTTCCCAGCCTAGTAAATAGTTCTCCACATGCAATCGCTAGTTGTTCGCACGAGATCTGTAGGACAACCATTTACGTTTTATCACTTTCATTGTTCACATAATGGAAATATATTGAAGACACAAGGCTTCATTTAGCTAATGCATTGAACCGAATAAAATAAACGAAATATATAATAAAAATGCAGAAGTTTTATAGAAAAGTGAGCTCAAAAACTGTCCCAAAATGAGAACTTTATCGCTAGTGGTTGTGTCTAACAAAACTCTGATATTATGTTATATATTAGCCAGAATAAAGTTAGTTAAAGCACAAGCAAATTGAATTTCTGTAATAGGTTAGTGCACTGTACGCTTAGTAGAAACATCAGGCATCTCACTCAAGCGTGCTAGACAAAAACATTTCCGTTAGTTGATGACAATATAGTCGAGAAGACAGTTTTTGTTTTCGCGTCATTTTAATGCAATAGTATTTCTGTTGACACTCAATTTCATTTTATGCGGAGATTGCGTTCCGTATTTAAACATTATTAGTCCGCAAAGTAGTGATATTTTGAACAATCGAACCACATATTAGTCAATCAATCATAATAAACTTAATGTTGTAAGCAGCAGCATTTCTGTCTCTTTCGATGGTTTCCAATTAATGTCCATGTAAGTCTAAAAACGACGTGACGATACAATGAACAAACATCAGTAGCCTATCACGGAGAGCGACTAAAATGTTGTAACTAGTTTTCGTTTTATTTGTGTTCGTTATGGAATAAAATGAGAGAGATGAGCAGAGATCACGAAGAAAAAGAGAGAAAAAATAATAAATAAATTGAAATCGACCCAAGAGCAGCTGTTCTATATTTTCTGGGCACTCAACTACAGAACAACAGAAATCATCAAAGAAAGTTGGGCTTACACCTACGTTACTCTTCGGCAGAGGTGAAGTAAGTGCGATGTATACCCGTCCATGTGTCGGAATAAAGAGATGCTGAAATTATTGAGCTTGTTCATATTTATAATATCTAGTTCTTTTTTTCAATCTAAAGTTTTATTTGAAACGGCTCAATGCGTTAGCACAACTGAGCCGTGGGTCTTTTAATTTTTTTTACAATAAGTAAAAATAAAAAAATTCTAAGAATGTCGGTCTGCCAGTCTTGTTAACGCAATTTGCTGCTGCGTATTGAGATCTTTTTCCTTGGCGGTTAGGCCGCTTGGTGGTCTATTCAGTCTGCCTTCTCTCGCGTTATCGTTCCCCTCCATGTCGTCATCGGTACTGCTTTCTTCCTGTTCACGATCAGAGGTTCTTATTTGTTTCTTGTTCTTATGGGTCGCTATTGTATATCCGTCTTCAACGGGATTTGCTTCTTTATTGGCGATGCTAGTTGTTTGTTTTGGATCGGTTGTCGTGGTCGTTGTACCTGCATTATTGGGTAATTGGATCGTTGTTTTAGGTTTATCTGAAGGTATCGGTGGCTGCTTGTTAGAGTTGGCTGTAGTAGATGAGTTTTGACTAGTTGCTTCGGCACATGTTTTTCCGTAGTAGGTTTTATAGTTACAGAATTGGCATGTTGGGGTCTTCCCGGGATATGTAATTAGCGTTGTTTGCTTATAGGTCACGCCATCCTTCGGTGATTTGCATTCGATAGTCATGTAAGAAGGTATTTATTTAGTCACTCGCATTCTCATAATACGAACGCCGTTGGGAATGCCGGTGAAAAAATTTCTCCAGGTGTCATTCGTAATAGATTCAACTTCGCCATATTGCGACATGATTTGTTTGATGAAATCCTCCTTCGTGCGCGGGGCCAAATCATGGATACGCACGTCCACCATGTCGTTTTCCATATGCACGGGGACCTTGATTCTGGTGTTATTAAATTCGACCTCGTGTTGCATGTTGTTCTTTGCAATGAAGTTTTCGGCCTGTGCTAAGCTTCTAAACGTGATCAAAACACAGTTTTTACGTGATGTAGCTGAATGTAGGTAACTTCAGCGAGATTAAGCTCCATTTTCACTTTAACTAATTGTTCCACTTCCTTAACTGTTCGTGTTATCCCGTAGCACAGGCAATTTTGCTTCATTTGGCAAACTCATTTCACGCCGCAGCCGGGGGCAACGATACAATTTATATGTGCACTGATATAGAACAATAGCTAGCTTGATTCACTGGTGCCTATAGCCTGCTATAGCGTAGCGATTTTTTTGCTTCTGCTTTTTGCGACGTCAGAAGATAGACCTTCTAGTTCTTTTGGTAATACATTTAACAAA
This sequence comes from Topomyia yanbarensis, assembly GCF_030247195.1. Taxonomy (NCBI): domain Eukaryota; kingdom Metazoa; phylum Arthropoda; class Insecta; order Diptera; family Culicidae; genus Topomyia; species Topomyia yanbarensis. The sequence continues at coordinate 442,554,866 of NC_080671.1, forward strand.
TATCACGTACCGTCAAGTCACCAGTTACCGTGCGTTTAGGTGGATTTGACGTGATCTCAAACCCTGTTTTTTTATCAAAATGAAAACCGCCCTCATAGTCACCGTAAAAATACCTATCTAAATACGTCACAATTTAGAAATAATATAAAACTATTACCAACAAAACGAGAATAAGTATTTGAGGACATTTGTTTGGCACCAGTGCACGTTATATGATCAACTTACCGTGTATTTAAAATTTTGATTCAACTTTAGTTGGAATGTTTCAATAAAACGATGAAACGAGAGGATTTGGGATCTGGATCTCTCCGATGGATTTAGGAAGCTAGTTCTTTAAATTTCGTGATTTTGAAACTGCACGGTGAACGAAACATGCACGGCGACTGGCGACTTGAAGGAACATTAGAAGATATTAGTAATCAGTGTTTTCATTCGATTTGTAGACAATTTTCTTTAATCAATTAAATTGTGGGCAGTTTCCTTCAGTTGATTTAATCATTTAAATTTATATATTGATCCTATTGATCACCAAAAATCCTTCCTAACTGGGGTTCTAATCTACCAGACCAAGGCTAGTCTTGAAAATAGTTTCATTTAAATAGAATATATCAAAAAATTGTGTTAGCATGATGCCTTGGAACTGGTAATACTCGCAGAACGCAAGACAAAGAAAATAGAAGTTGAACCGTCTCTGCGCATCTACAAATCGCTTGCTAAATCAGAAGATTTTGTGCGAATTTCGACATTCTCTTCGTTCGAACATTTTATGGATATTTTTCTACTCATTTCGGTTTAGCATCTTCTACGCCTTTTAAAGGTGTAGCTTGGAACACCTAGTGTTTTCCAGCACCGTCAAGCATTGTCATATTCGGTTAGCGCATAAATACTGTGAACTCTAGAATATACTTTGTTGTAACGAGAGTAAGTACTATAACCTTTCTTGTGACAATGAACATATTTTTAGGATTGTCTTTGATTTGGAATTGATTTCATTATGAACTTTTCAAAATTTAATTTAGTTTCTAGTGACTATATCAAATTGTCAGAATTAAAAGCTTTATGCAAATTTTTTTAAGCCCCTCCCGAAACAAAATCCTGGCTACGGGCCTGTATCGGGTCTAAGTGTCTGTGCTGAAAACTTTGCATGTATTTAAAACACAGTTCTAAACGTGTTTTAAAATCAGCAACAAATAGAACGGAGTCGTATAACAGTTTTAAATTTTGAAACAAAACTGTTCGAAATTATAAAACAAAACGCTCTGTTCCGAAAAAAGTTAAAAAAAGTTACCGGTCTAGTATGCGTGCACCGTTCTGGGTACAATTTTTCTCACGTAAACACTTTACGTGAGAAAAATTACATGAGACAAATAAATGGTAAATGTGTTTTCACTTCATCGAAGATAAGTTTGTCAAAGCCTAATGAAATATTTGTAAAAACTGAAATGAATTCATCAAAACTGATTTTTGAGTGCAAACATACGTGCCAGGAATATTATTTACCTAACCAGTATGCACAGTTGATGTCAGAATATCTAGCGGGCCTGCTAGGCCCCTTTGCCTTTTTGTGCATGTAAAATGTTTATACGAATCTATGAAGCACACAAAATGTGATATTTTTGTAATATCTTACTTTTTAAATGAATTTTAGAGTCAGTTAAGGGAATTTCCATGATCAAGCCTGGAAGACCCGCGTGCCTTTTTGAGGGTTAAACAGCACATCATTTGATAAAATAATAAATACTCCAAGAAGTATTTATGGCGAATTTACTCTTCAAACAAATTTAGTTACAGACTTAATGGCTTCAGCAAAATTTTGGGGAGTGCTATTACAAACTATTTTGTTGAAGACATGAAGGCTTCATGTGTTCATGGTATTAACATATTTTAGGCAATTTCTATTTTATTTTAAATTAAATTATTATGATTTTACTGTTTATGATAAATCTTATCTACTGTTTATAAACGATAAAATTTACATTTTTTTGTGTTTGTGTAGCTCACAATAGAAAATTATTTTAGAAAAAACTAGATTAAGGAACACTTCGTAAATATTATTTTATAACTCGATATACTCCATATACGTAGTATTCATGCCTACAATAAAGTTGTTTTAAATGAAAATCTCAACAAATTCGCCAAAAACAGGAACTCTGTTACAATCTTTTGAAAAACTTATTTTCCATAATTTTGAAACTTCAAAGAGGGCGGTTCCGTAATTATGCCATTCGGACAGTAAGTTAGATTTTCACCAAATCTCCACCAAACCGAATTTCTAACTACGGTGCTGACTCCAAGTAAGTAGAACCAAAGTCGTTCTACACTCGTCCATAAGAAACTTCTTCGAATACTGCCTATCTACTATAATGCATTGAAGATCCGATTTGATCAGCCCCCAATTTTATCAGCCTCATATAAAAATATGTTTGATAGGCTCTAGCAGACAAACAAGGCTAAGTTTGAGTAAATCTTTTCTTGACCATGTTTCCCTTATCTTAAAGATATAAATACGCAAAAATTAAAAAAAACAATCAATTCAATCAAAAAGTTTTTTAAATTTTTGCGCTAAAAGACTTTTATTTAATTATTTAATATAATCAGAAATAGTTATCAGACTACATCAAGGGAAGGGAAGAATATTTTAATAGCTTCAGTTTATTATAAAGAAAAAAAATGAACGCAATTTTCGTAACGTATTGTGTTATAAGTTAGGTCTCGTTAGTAGCTAAAATAACAGAAAATTATAACAAGTAACAACACTAGATATATTTTTGAATTTTTTTGTTATGTGTTTCTGATCGGGTACTGTATTTATTATTCACAGTAAAAAATACGAAAATTTTTCTGAGGATATTTTCTTTCAATTGCATCGAACTACACCAATTTTTAGGTAGTTATCAAGGGGTTATTTTATCGATTTCTTCCAAAATTCGGCGAACCTATTCCCATTCGTGCGTTAGTTTATGTAAAAAGGGTATCCTAAATTAATTGGTATACTTAAGATGTTGCAGATAGAGAAAATTCATAAATTTTCAGCTTTTTCTACACAATATTACAAAAGCTTCTTAAACAACTGTTCCTAATTGTTGGCACCGCCGCTGGGTACTACACCAGTGGGCACATCACGAGGCTTGCCGGAAAGTGAGGAGTGAGAAAACGTCATCACCAAGTTTCGTCGGCTCCGTCTATCGTTGACACTGACAGTGTCAAAATTCATTTGATAGATCAGTTGCAAGTGTCTCACGAAAAGGTTGTATTCCGATCAGTAAAAAATATCTCTAAAATTATTATTTGTGACTTATAAGAACGTTTCGGATTCGTAAGTAAACGAATATTTATCTTTGAACCTCCATAACAGTGATCTATTGCTACAGGTTTATGATTATTAAAGCTTATGCTAGAAAAGTTGTCAGGTGAAGAAAACGTGAAAAATACCATTTAAGTGAGTCTATTGAATATTTATACTTAAAATTTAACTCTAATGATAAATAAAATGAACTTTCCAGTTTTTGAGCTGTATGCTACGGCCTGCTCCAAAAAGGTGTTCGTTATAAAATTTCATCTGCACAATTTTCTCAAAAATTAAATGCGATGGCGTCCGATAATGCAGGCGAACATAACCCCGAAATCACAGGCTATGACTGTGCACTCTGCGAGGAACCCAACCATGCGGACAGTCACATGATTTATTGTGAAAGATGTCACAAATGGTTCCACTTTAAGTGTGTCAACGTGACCGAGGAGGTAAGAAACATCTCCTGGACATGCGAAGAATGTCAAGATACCGAACATGCGGTAACGCCTGATCAGGGTGACATCATCGTGGACGTGTCTGATTCGGTGAATAACAGACCGCAAACCCCAGTCGTTCAGGAAGTCATCAAGAAACCTGCGGGACAAGCCAAAGAGCAAGAGGACGCTGAATTGCAACGCAAGCGAGAGTTGCAGCAAATGAAGGCGGATTTTGAACGACAGTGTGAGAGGGAAACGGAAAAAATGATGATGCAGCTTCATCTGGAAAGAGAACTGCTGAAAAAGAAGATGGCGGTTGAAGCAGAGTTGAATAGAAAGCGAAGTGAGCTGTATAAGGAATTTCAACGTAGAAATGCTCCTATGAACCAGGAGGAAGGTGCCGTAGGCGGCCAGATGCAAACGGATACAGATTTGGAAGAAATGTGGAGGGCCAACTTCAAATACCCGATCGAGCAAAGCAAACCCATTGCCGACGCCCGGGGAGCTGTTCCCAAATGTTCCACACCCAAAAAGGCTCCGCACCTGGGAAACGTCAACCACAATCGACCCTTGCTCGAAAAGGTTTCGGAGAAAAATACTACGCCAAGGAACATTCTATCAAATGCTAAAGTAGATAAGACGCCTACGCCGCCGCTACCGATTCTCCAATCACCAATTCCGTCTAATGATCCGGGACCAAACCCGGAACCCTTCCCGGAACCAACTCCGGATGAGCCCTGCCCTCCGAGTCCGTATGAATATCTAACCATACTGCAAGAGGAACCGGAATTAACGAGGGCTCAGATTGCTGCAAGAAAGGGGCCATTCGCCAAGTTGCCGATATTCACCGGGAGGTCAGAAGAGTGGCCTCTGTTCATCAGCAGCTTCAACAACGGAAACAGGGCGTGCAACTGGACCAATCTCGAAAATCTCGGAAGGCTCCAAGAAAGCATCAAAGGGCAAGCGTTGGAGGCAGTGAGAAGCAGACTTCTGCTACCAGAGTCGGTTCCAAAGGTGATCGAAACTCTTCGGCTTCTTTACGGTAGGCCAGAACAACTACTCCATTCCCTGATACAAAAGGCGAGGAAGGCAGACCCCCCACGCATTGAACGTTTCGCCACGTTTATCACGTATGGCATGGTCGTGCAGCAACTGTGTGACCACTTAGTGGCTTCGGGACTAGTGGACCATCTCGTGAACCCTATGCTAATTGCGGAATTGGTGGAAAAGTTACCCCCAAGTACAAAACTCGAATGGGTGAGGTACAAGCGCCAACAAGATGCTGTTAATTTGAGCACGCTTTCGGATTTTCTCTCAGAGATTGTTTCAGAAGCAACTGAAGCCACACTCTACACTGAGCCTCAAATGGAACGACGTCCAATCGCCCAGGAACGACACATAAAAAAGCCGAAAGGTAGAGAACACGAGGGTTTTCTGAACACACACCACATTGAGCAGTCATCGCACCAGCTAGTGGGTCAACACAAAAACCAGTACGATAGTCATAAACCATGCCGAGGGTGTAACCGTACAGACCATCGCATTCGCATGTGTCAGGATTTTCGGAGGAAGACCTGGAATGAGAGGACGGAGATTGCGAAAAAATGGAAACTATGTCAACTGTGTCTCAACGAGCACGGTCAAATTCGCTGTCGGTTCAAAGGTCACTGCAACGTCGGAGATTGCAAAGAACGACACCATCCTCTACTGCATCCACCGAATTCAACCGTCTCACTGTCAACGAACTGCAACGTGCACAATTCGGAACAGCATCCTGTAATTTTCCGTGTAGTTCCGATCAAGCTCTACAACGGAAGGCATGTCATCGATGTCATCGCCTTTCTGGACGAAGGTTCGTCATATTCCCTGATGGAAAGCAGCGTTGCAGAACAAATTAAGCTCTGTGGTGTATGGAAGCCGATACTGGTTAAATGGACGGCGGGTATGAACCGATTGGAACGAGATTCAAAGTGTGTTGATGTATCGATTTCGGCGAAGGATTCTGCAGAGAAGTTCCTATTGCGAAATGTTCATACGGTTCAACAGTTACAACTTCCGGAGCAGAAGGTGCGATTCGCTGAAGTAACGGCCAGATTCAAGCATCTTTGCGGATTGCCAATTACCGAATGTCTGGACGGCACTCCTAGGGTGCTCATCGGACTCAAACATCTACATGTGTATGCACCGCTCGAGTCACGCATCGGTAATCCTGGTGAACCAATTGCAGTTCGGACGAAACTTGGCTGGACAATATACGGCCCTCATGGTAGCGACGATACGACGGTAGGATTTGCTGGCCATCACACAGTTGGTGAACCAAAGGACCAGGAACTGCAGGAGCTTCTTCGAAGATACTTCACGGTGGAGGAGTCTGGTCTGGCTGTCACTGTGTTGCCCGAATCTGCCGAGAACAGCAGGGCCAGAAAACTATTAGAGCAAACAACCAACCGTGTCGGCGAACGCTTCGAAACGGGATTGTTGTGGAAAAATGACAACCCGCAATTGCCAGACAATTTCTCGATGGCAGTTAAGCGAATGCACAGTTTGGAGCGAAAACTGTCAAAGAATCCAGAGCTGCGACAGAACGTGGAGAATCAAATAAAGGACTACCAAAACAAAGGCTACGCTCACATCGCTACTGAAAAGGAATTGATGGCAGCAGAGCCCGGTAAGGTGTGGTATCTTCCCCTAAATGTTGTGCTCAACCCCAAAAAGCCGGGAAAGATTCGGCTAGTATGGGACGCTGCGGCATCCGTTCAAGGCAAGTCCCTCAACTCCGAATTGATTAAGGGTCCCGACCTTCTCTCCAGTTTGCCATCGGTACTGTGCCCATTTCGAGAGCGCCCAATCGCTTTCGGAGGCGATTTTTGCCGAAATGTACCATCAGCTGCAGATCCGTCCCAATGACAGGTCAGCCCAAAGGTTCTTGTTTCGACCAACGCAATCTGGGCCTCCAATGATATATGTGATGGATGTTGCCACCTTCGGCTCAACCAGCTCACCGTGTTCCGCACAATACATTAAGAACCGGAACGCGCAAGAGTTTGCTAACCAGTTTCCTGATGCTGTGGATGCAATCGTTGGTAGGCATTATGTCGATGATTACCTGGATTCAACTTTCACGGTTGGTGAGGCCATTAAGCGGGCGAGTGAGGTTACCTTCATCCATTCCAAGGCGGGATTTAAGCTTCGAAGTTGGGTATCGAACAGCTCGAAATTCTTGCAGCATTTTGGTGAGCAGACTGAAAGCCGTACAATCTACTTCGGTTGCGATAAATCCAACTACACAGAAAGGGTCCTACCCAAGTAACAATTGAAGTTTTATAGCATGCTACAAGTGCCATCTAAGTTTTATGAGTGGCTATAAAACTACCATAAAACCTCAATTGTTACTGGGGTAGGCATGTCATGGGACACGGTTGAAGATGTTTTCGTTTTCGCCACTGTTCTCAGGGACGACCTGCAATCGTTTTTGATGGAGGGAAAGCTGCCGACGAAAAGAATTCTCTTGCGTATCGTAATGAGCTTTTTTGATCCACTTGGCTTATGGACGTTGTTCACAGTCTTTGGAAAGATAATCATCCAAGATCTTTGGAGAAATGGGAGCCCGTGGGATGAAATACTGGACGAAAACACGGCAAAGAAATGGTTCAAATGGATCGCGCTGCTACCAAAAGTTCAAGCCATGAAGATTCCACGCTGTTACTTTCTGGGTACAAAGCCGTCGGATTACGAGAATCTCGAGTTGCACGTTTTTGCCGACGCTAGTGAGGAGGCCTACGGTAGTGTTGCGTATTTCCGCATATGGGTAAATGGAGAACCCAGAGTTGCCCTAGTATCGGCGAAGTCCAAGGTCGCCCCTCTTCAATATATGTCCATTCCTAGAATGGAACTGCTAGCTGCAGTACTTGCTGCAAGATTATCTGTTGCTGTTAGGGCCAACCACTCAGTCAAGGTAAAGCGGCTCGTGATCCACATCGACTCTGCAACGGTACTTTCCTGGATCCGCTCCGACCACAGAAAGTACAAACAATTTGTAGCGTACCGCATCGGAGAAATTTTGAGTCTCACGAATCCTGTTGAATGGTGCTGGGTTGCTTCAAAGAACAACATAGCAGACGTGCTAACGAAGTGGGGTAAAAATGGACCCCCCTTGAACACCGACAGCGAGTGGGTGCAAGGCCCGGCTATTCTGTACCGATCACTAGAAGAGTGCTTTCAAAAGGGACTGCCTGCACCAGACGTGAAAGAAGAGATGCGTGCGTACCTGTTGTTCCACGAAATATCATTCGTTCAATGTTTAGTGGATACTACTCGCTTCTCGCGTTGGAACATCCTGATAAGATCTGTTGCCTGCATATTCCGGTTCATTTCGAATTGCCGCAGGAAGATTAAGAAGCTGCCAATCGAATCACTTCAAGCCACGCTAACACAAGGAAGACTGCTGAAATGTGCGGTATCATCAATCAAGGCTCCTCTCAAGTGCGAGGAATATCGCCAAGCGGAAAACTACCTGTGGAAAATAGCACAGCAAGAAGGATTTGCGGATGAAATGAAGACGTTGTGGAAAAATCGCGAGTTGCCGCGAAACAAGTGGCATGTCATCGAACGATCCAGTCCACTTTGCAAATTATCCCCCTTTTTGGACGAACAAGGAGTAATCCGGATGGAAGGACGGTCAGCTCATGCTGCTTTCCTTCCCTTTGAGCAACGGTGCCCCATCGTGCTTCCGAAGAATCATGACGTCACCACCAAACTTCTTCTTCATTACCATGAAAAGTTTGGCCACGCTAACCGCGAGACCGTGGTGAATGAGCTAAGACAACGCTTCCACATACAACACATTCGGGCAGCAGTGCTGCAGGTAATGAAAGATTGTGCTTGGTGTAAAATCAACAAGTGTCGTCCGGTTATCCCAAGGATGGCACCTCTACCAGTTCAGCGCCTCACTCCACAGTATCGCCCATTCAGTTTCGTAGGGATTGATTATTTTGGTCCGGTAATCGTTACGGTTGGAAGACGGTCAGAGAAAAGGTGGATTTGTCTATTTACATGCCTGGTGACCAGAGCAATCCATATGGAAGTCGCATATAGTTTGAGTGGCCAATCGTGCGTCATGGCAATCAGAAGATTCATTTGCAAGAGAGGTGCGCCTATGGAGTTCTTCTCAGACAACGGCACAAACTTTCAAGCGGCAAGCAAGGAGCTGGTCGAGGTAGTCCGTTGTATTGAGTTGGAATGTGCTGATGTTTTCACCGATGCAAGAACTAGGTGGAACTTCAATCCGCCTGCAGCACCGCATATGGGCGGTATATGGGAGCGGTTAGTAAGGTCAGCGAAGGACGCGCTCAAAGCTCTACATGATGGCGGAAAATTAACGGACGAAATCTTGCTGACCGTGCTAGCCGAAGCGGATAATATGATGAACTCCAGACCGCTTACTTATGTGCCACAGGAGTCAGCCGAAATCGAGGCCCTCACGCCGAACCACTTTTTACGTGGTCTTCCTGCTGGAGAGCGCGAGGAAATCAACTTGCCGACCAGTTCAGCCGAAGCATTGCGAGACAACTACAAACGCTCTCAGGAGCTAGCGGATATATTGTGGCAGAGGTGGCTGAAGGAGTACATACCCACTATCAACCACCGGACCAAATGGTATGCGGAACAAGAACCGATCAGAGAAGGTGAGTTGGTTTATTTAATCGATGGGAACAACCGGAGAACCTGGATTCGCGGTATCGTCGAGAAGGTCATCCGAGGCATCGATGGCAGAATACGACGAGCACTGGTAAGAACGTCGAAGGGCTTGTACCAACGTGCAGTTGCCAAACTTGCTGTGATGGAGTTGAGGAGTAAATCTGGCCAAATCCCTAGTACCGGACCAGAGTTACGGGAGGGGGAATTGTTGGCACCGCCGCTGGGTACTACACCAGTGGGCACATCACGAGGCTTGCCGGAAAGTGAGGAGTGAGAAAACGTCATCACCAAGTTTCGTCGGCTCCGTCTATCGTTGACACTGACAGTGTCAAAATTCATTTGATAGATCAGTTGCAAGTGTCTCACGAAAAGGTTGTATTCCGATCAGTAAAAAATATCTCTAAAATTATTATTTGTGACTTATAAGAACGTTTCGGATTCGTAAGTAAACGAATATTTATCTTTGAACCTCCATAACAGTGATCTATTGCTACAGGTTTATGATTATTAAAGCTTATGCTAGAAAAGTTGTCAGGTGAAGAAAACGTGAAAAATACCATTTAAGTGAGTCTATTGAATATTTATACTTAAAATTTAACTCTAATGATAAATAAAATGAACTTTCCAGTTTTTGAGCTGTATGCTACGGCCTGCTCCAAAAAGGTGTTCGTTATAAAATTTCATCTGTTAATTATGTTAATTATAAAGTATTTGAATTTCTTTTGATAGAAGTGACGGAAGGTTATCGAAAAGTTTCGTGAAAAAGAAAATTCCAGTAATGATACTGATTTTCCCTAACGGGTTTCGAGAGTTTTTTAATTCAGATCAAAGTTTTTTTTTAATTCAGATCAAAGATACTACTGGGAAGTAATTTTAGGAAAAGTCGATATCGAAGTAAAGTTTGAACTATGCACGCATGAACTTCAGAGGTAACGAGATATCAAGAGCTGAAAATGCAGTGCTTAGTTCTTAGTCGCTCGCTCACTATCCCATGTAGTATGTGTTATCAAAAACATCGCGAAGAATCAAGTACTAAATGTTCTCAATTCATATAATACCCGAAGAAAGCTTTAAGAGTTATAAGAAATGTATTATCACACTGTTAGGTGGATTAAAAGCGTTTTTCTGGTTGCATAAACAGATGATCAGTGGAAAAGGGTGAGGGGAAGGGACGCCTGTGGACGTATTCATAGAGATATATTTTTCCAAACATAGAATTTGGCCCTACGGCATTTCGGTGTACCTCAAATTAGTAAAAATTTCAATATTTTCAAATCGCTTGGAATTTGTGAATCGGACAAGATCAGAAGAATTCGAATGTTTTTTGGATAGCTGGAATCTTGTTTTGTAATACTGCTTCAGCAACTTTGCCAGATCTCGCCGTTTAATATAACTTTTTTATCATTCAAGTTTGGCATAAAATGCTTAAAAACATTTTTTAAAGTTGGTGCAATGCACAGCAACACTACTATTTACAGTTAGCTTTAAGTTGAAGTTATACAAATAGTTGTGTTCAACAACGTTTGGAATAATATTGTCTTATTTAAAACAGTCATCATCACTAGAAAGCGATATTGCTGGATATATAATGAAAATGATTGAAAACTTCTTAAAATATCACCATTTTGCATCCATGCAAAATTATTTAATAATTTTGGACATACTCCTAATATTGACACATTATATTACCGTTGATTGGAATACACGGAACCAAGAATCCTTTTTCGGCGACTACAGCATTCCATAAAGATCTACACTCAAACAATTGTTTTTTTGCGATGAAATGATAGTACTTTATTTAAACGTAATTTATCTGACAGCAAAGATGCTCGCGCTAAGCATTATAGTGCACGTATCACTGTAGCATTCGTTAGATGATGACAGCTATGCATCGCTTCTATGCTAATTTTTATGACAGTAGTGGTGAGGGTAATCACAAAAGAGGCTGTACTGCATAATTTCTCTCCACAAAACTGTTTATATTTACCCATAAACGACCATGTCCACATCGTTACAGTTCCAAGGATGCTCTCCATTCGATGGAGCATGGAAAGCACTCCTTGCATTTTCTGGGGAAAACATGGGAGTTCCTTAGATCTTTATCTGAAAAATCATATCAGGTTTGAATTCTTTTGCATTGCTCCATTCCATGTAATGAGAAGGCGGACATTTGGATTAGATTGGTAATAAGAAAAGGCGTTCAGTTACGCATTAGAAGGTGATATTAATTAAAGATCGCGTAGCTTCAACGAGTTTTTCAGCATTTCTTGTCAGACGAAGCTCGAAAATTTCAAGGAACAATGGAAGTTTAGGAATCCCAATGGCACAAACAAGCCTTGCTTTAAGGGATGGATAAGGCTCGTGACTTCATTCTCGGGTCATGTCCAATCATTTTACGTTGAGCATCGCCGACGTAGTGGAGTCGTGGAGAGCGGTCTCTGCGCTTATGGTGGCGATTAACGTAACATTAAACATGTTGTCTGGTCGTGCGCCTAGCACCCTACCGCCAGATCTTCGTTAAAAGAATCCCTTTGGCCTCGTTCCAGTTCAAGATGTGCTAGCTATCCTCTATCTCCCTACCTGTCTCTCATATGCAGATTTTCAAACACGACAGATAGTCAAATTTGGTTATATCTTCTTATTTGGTTGATATGCTAACAGCTACCTGGAAATCTGGTCCCAAAAAAGTTTCCAGCGTATCCAAGGAGGGCAGCTGGCGATCCGGTTCATGATGTCCAGTAGTATTCTTCCGTTTGCCGAAAAGATGCAAGTTTAATTTCTTCTTTTCCTTAACATTGTTGTCCGCCCTCGCTTTACTTTCCCTGATACGGTCTCTGCTACTCTGATGTTGAAATCAATTGGTCGGTCAGACCGAACTAAGTGACAATTTATTGATTTCGAAAAAAAACTAGTCTAAAGTTTGAATCGTAGCACCCTTCACATGATAATTGAAAATTATTTTTTGCCATAATTCTTGCTTATTGTTCAATGTTTCAAATCTGGTAAAAAACGAATGTAGCTGAAGAAATTTATCCAGTGCTATCATTATCTCATTTTTTGATGTTTGCGGCTTAGTCTAGTCTGACTTAACACCAACCAATTCCTCTTGTGCATACCTTTTGCTTTCCTTATAATAAGTCTAATAGTGTTTCTCCTAGTTTCAATTATTAACCAATTAATAGTTCGTGCTAAAAAAAAATTACAACCTATGCGGAATAAAATTTGAACAAAATTCAAAAACAATTTTTTTGTAGAAAAATCTTGATAAAATGTTCTCTCTACATGAAAACATTTGTCAGCTTATGAACTTAATATAGAAAAAAAATTTGAGCACACTCGAGAAGCTTTACGACAGTTTGCAGGAACTTGTTGCAAAGGAGTCAAAAAAGTTTATATTGGCTTTTCTTAACCTTTTTCTTAATTTTGATTAACATGTTTGTTAATTTTAGGTCTAAAATTATTATCTGCTTTAAATTCCCACGGCATGATACTGTACCTTGATGTGGTCCGGGGGCTTTTCCACCAAAGCAGTATTAGAGTGATTATATCACAGAAACTTGGGATACGATTATTTTCTTTTTAGTTAAGCTACATTGTGATCAATTTTAGTACTTAACGTGGCGACCTTTATTATCCACTGCCATGGTCAAATAATATACAATGTGGGTTTAGGGCCCAATTCTCTCTGCAGACACCCTTCTTTTGTTGCTATATTTTCGATTAGATCCATGCTGGCACTCACTAACGCGAATTGCTTATTCTCTCATATACACTAACAATCTCTCATTCCAAACGTACAAACGTGGCCTACGCGATAACACAAACCTGGTCAAAACTATGAACGCCCGCGATCTCGCCAATATTCAAACACCCGATTGATTAGGTGAACGTTGGAATCTAAGAACCTAAGCTCGCGCAATCATGAATCGGTCACGTCCGGAAGTCTTCGCCCTTGACCCTAGCAGCTCAAATTCATGCCTTTAGTTGGACCAATAGAAATAAATGCAAATGGCCACACGCTTATAAAAATAATGTGTCCACGCGAAGTTACATCCATACTAGCACACGCGACAAAAACGTCCACATACAAACGCTCGAGTCCTTCGCGATCATTCACGCACGACCACACCCACGATCTCCTAAAAAGTATAACACCCCGGTGACTAAGTGTATGGTTTAGCACTTATAAATTAACAACCCCGGTCTCGAGAGTGAACCTCCAAATGCCCGAGTTCGCGTGATCATGAATCGGTTTCTTCCCGAATCCCCTATTCTCGGGCCTAGTAGCATAAGGCCAATGCCTTCAGGTAGACCAATCAAAAATATAATGCTCATATCCACTAAACAACATAAAAATCGAATGTATACACACAAAGTCACATACACGCGACAAACAAATATAAAAATGCTTGAGCCCTTCGCGACCATCCACGCAACCTATACCCGCGCTCTTCCAGACATTATAACATCCCGGTGATAATATGAACGTATCAGCACTTGTAATCACTCAAACGCAGTCTCAAGTGTGAACCTACAGTCCGCCGCACTCGCGGGATCATGAATCGTTCACGTCCGGAAGTCTCTATCCTCGATTCCAGAAGTCTAGGTCCACGCCTTAATTGAATCAAATAACTCCACAGCTCCAGTAGGACAACTCTCGAAAAAAAATCGGAATATTATTAATACTCAATAACAATACTAACTCTTCTCTTTATTTTATTTTTATTTATTTTCGGTCTCATGCGTTTTATTCTTGTGATGACCTTTTCGAGCTCATACATCCAAGAAGAGCAACATTGCTGCTAACAATGATTCTTCTCTGCCATCAGACGTCGCCAGGTTTTAAAACAATGGAGATGAGTATGAGAATAATACTTGATGGAATCAGATAAGTAGGAACGATCAACAAACTGCAAGTAGTATATAACAAATTTCTTATTTTCTTATTTTAACGTATAAATTATCATTTCGATGATCGCCTCGATTCTACGAAACCAGTGCACAAGTAAGCTGACATAAGCTAGTCTCATCTGGTGAATGCATGTAACCTGGAAACCCCAGACACGACAGGACGAGACTGACAGACTGGACTCGACAAGGCCTAGTTCAGAGTTTTCGGGCATTCTGCAATGCACGGTTAGTGACCTAAAAAAGAAACATTCGGCATGTTATTTTTCTTTTTATTACTATATCTTAAGTTAGGTTCATACTCATACTCACTAACACAATCAATAGCATATTCTCCCATATACACTCACATCCAAAGCGCACAAACGCCCCTAACTTTCGCGATAACACAAACCTGGTCAAAAACGCGAATTTACATTACAATCCACACACCTACGCTCGCAATTTCGCCAACATTAAAACACCCCTTACTTAAGTGAACTTTTCAGCACCTATAACTTTACAACCGCGGTCTCAAGCATTAACCCACCACTCGCGCGATCATAGACCAGCTACGTTCGGAATTCTCTACTCTCGACTCATGCCTTCAGTTGGACCAATCAAGAATGATGCAATGAATGATGCATATTCACCAAACAACACGTTCCTCTACCATACACTAAAAATTAATTATCATATTCACGGTCCGCGCGCGATCGTTCAAGAATACACGTGAATATGCGAATGGCCACACGAATCTAAAATCGAATTTATGCACGCAAAGTTAGAGACACGCTAGCATTCAAATGCTCGAGCCTTTGGCGATCACACTATTAGTAAACGCCCACGCTAACCCAGACAGATATGGACTCCTGGTCTCGAACGCTAAAAACCACACCTTCCACGCATACACCACCCAGGACTGAACATTAGATTCATACACACAAAGCAACAAGTAATAATTGCAGGTATTCGTCTGGCAACCGGGGGAAGTACATCTCAAACGCAGAACTTATCATTTCAATGATGGCCTTGGATCTGCGTTGCCTGTGTTCAAGGCACCATAGCTTTGTCCGTCAGGTCAAGGATGTATGAAACCCGCTAGCCACCACCCTCGGCCCTAGCTGCCCATAAAGGGATAAAAAAAATATCATCCTTTCTTTTCTAAGCTAAGCTATTCAGGTTTCGCCAGACTACTTGAACCACTCACACTCGTTTACAGTAGCAATAATTTTCTCCACGTGGAATCCTTCCAACGATTTTTCGTAACCCATGTAATCTCCCCTTGTTGCGATTTAGAGTTAACATTGCATTATAAATTGCACTCGGAAAATGACAGATTCCTGAAAAACTATACAAGATCCTCTCCCTATCCACCCTCCCCCTACGCTCTTCAAGACAATAACTCTCTAGAACCCAGTTCCATTATTCAGCAGAAAACCGCATATATGAAAAACAAATCACTCTAAAGTGGCATCTTCACAT
Source organism: Topomyia yanbarensis (assembly GCF_030247195.1). Lineage (NCBI taxonomy): Eukaryota > Metazoa > Arthropoda > Insecta > Diptera > Culicidae > Topomyia > Topomyia yanbarensis. The sequence goes on from NC_080671.1 coordinate 442,570,664, forward strand.
TCATATGAGGGAATGATGATATACATACCTAGGTGGGGCTGGCTGCCTGTCTGGTGTGTGCATTTCTGCTTTACCGTTCTGATTCGAATTTCGGACATTTAACAATGAGTATGGAGTACTGGCATACGCATGTGGTCTATTCTGTTTCTATGAACCCATTTATAAACACCGATGATTCTAATAACAAACACTAATTTTTGTTCGGTGAACCCAAAAATAGTATAATATTGTTCACACGATTCCGTTGATTTTTATGTAACTATTGACTTTTTGAATTTACAACTGAAACTTGCAAATACAATAATATTTTACAACATCGATGTTCTAGGCGAAAACTGTAAACACGAAGGAACACTGCTAGTCGTCTGCTGACATATTTTCCAGCCTACTACGTAAATTATTCGAGCACTGAGAATCAAACGAACACTAGAAGCATGGTAAGGGGTCGATCAATAAGCATTCAAGTCTAAATTTACTCATTTTTCATGTTACCAAATAAGTATTTTCGTGTAAAAGTCGATGGTATCCACAATTCCATGTAGTTGGTTATTTGAATAAGTACGGTGCACACTTCAAAAACCTGGGAAAACATCCGAGCGCACATGGAATCAGCTGGAATATATTTGGTGTGGAGAAGCTGCCAAAACAAATAAAAAAACTAATCCAGCAATGAAATATTCCATGCTCTGTACCACCAGCATCAGCAGCAATTCTGTTGCGCGAGTACCTACAGAGCAGCAGCAGCAGTAGCAGCAGGGGGAAGGTGTAACATTTCAAATCGTGTACGGAACAGTAGTCCGCCTGCGTTTGTAATCTCATTCCCATCAGTTCCGCTGTTCGCTTTGGATCTCTCTCTCTCACACACACACAGTAGTAATATAGCATCAGCAAGACGGTTTGCTTGTTCGTCTCTCCGGGTTAGGCGCAGAAAGGGTTGTGTTTACGGTGCGAAACGTAATTTCATTTCGAATTTTATAACAATGTTTGTATGATTTTTTATTTATTTGATTTTAATTCTAAGTTGTCAGTACTAAATGTGAAAGTTGAATTGAAAATTCAATTCAGTTATCAATTGACAAAATTGACATGACATCGATTGTGAATGCTCCCCGTCGCAATCCAGCCGGAGAACACAATTTCCTTTGCTTCTCATATCAACATAGTAGCTCGGCAAGACACAGACGTTCGCGAAAGAACACACGAAGGACAATATCGGAACCGGAATGTGAACAGCTTCCGGCCAGAAGCATTATTGTTTCGAATTCGAAATTGGCAATAAATCTACATTTAAATACATAATTCAATGACTGTGTGCGCTATCAGTGATACTCTTTGTGTGTGTGTACCCGTTTGGCATCGCCTACTACGATGACGAAGAAGGCAACGGGCGACCCAAAACGACAACAACGATTCTCGGCATTTCTTAAACGAGGTCCATTATATTATTTTCCTGTTATTTTACTGTGGCAGTTGGGTTTACGGAGGTACATTTTCTTACTCTATATGTTAGTACGGAATAGATTAGAGATGCAAAAGAGGAGATTATTCTCCTCTGGGAGCTGCTTTCAGAATTGGTAGTAATCCTACCATTTCGCAGTAGAAATAGAAGGTTTGGGAATTCAAGAAAGTCTTTGTTTTTCTCAAGGGATCAAATCCTTAAATGCTAGTAAACCTAAATTTAAACAGTCAAGCATTAAATCATTGTCAGCAATACTAACGAATTCCTTCAATTTCTCCTATTTTCAACAGGAAACTCCGACTCCCGGAACGAGCAGGAGCCAAAGCCGAGCTTCGCCAGTCCAATAGAAAACGTTACAGTTCCTATCGGTAGAGAAGCGACGTTAAGTTGTGCTGTACAAAATTTAGGTGCCTATAAGGTAAGTACCCCATCGAATTTAGTTTTCATTAAATTTATACCTCTTTTCTCGCGCACGCGAACCCCAGGTTGGATGGATGCGAGCTTCCGATCAGACCGTGCTAGCCCTGCAGGGCCGGGTTGTGACACACAATTCACGCTACAGCGTGACCCAGGAGGAGTCGAACGTGTGGCGGCTCAAGATTCGAAACGTGCGCGAATCGGACCGCGGCTGCTACATGTGTCAGATCAACGCGACGCCACTGCAGAAACAAGTAGGCTGCGTCGATGTGCAGTGTGAGTTTGTTTGTCCCCTTTTTACTTATAATATTATTTTGATTGATTACTTCTGTGGTTATTGATTGTTATCATCGGAAAACAGTGCCGCCGGACATTTCGGATGAGCAATCGTCATCGGATACGACCATCCGGGAGGGTGGCAATGTGACGTTCTACTGCAAAGCTACCGGTCATCCGACACCGAAGGTCACCTGGCGGCGGGACGATGGCAGCCCGCTTTATTTACACCGGAATGAGACCGACGTGCGGAAAGGTAAATATGTAAACGACTTCGTCGAATCGTTACTCGCGTTCACTATAGTGACCGTGGATGAACGGGGAGCGAAACATATTGCTGCTTCGGAGTCGCTTCACCATGCATAAATTGCTTGTCAATCATCCCGTGGGACAGAGACAGAGCTGACAAAGGGTCGGATGAGGAAATTAATTTAGCTAAGTTAATGATCCGATAAAGCTTATTGGGTGGTTTGGCACGGTGGCATGTTTCCGTACGTAATTGGAAGGAGTCAAGTATAGTATTAGCTAATAAACAATATTGCTATTTACGGACTACCCTCCTTTCCCCCTCGATACATTGGAAGCCACTTACTTGTTGAGTCATGCTTGATAGTTAAGAAGCTTCCTTCCTCTTGATTGGACAATCAACGATTTCATTAATGTCGACCATCAATCCTTTACTGATGCATAGTTATTTGATAGCATATATAACTCATTTAGAGTGATACTGATAGGGTAAATTGTATTTGTAGGCAGTCTTGATCTACTGATCTTTTTGTCCAACTAATGCATTTGATTCATTAATAGGACCGACTGACAGATGTCAGACGTTGGTAACAGGGGATGTTATTATTTTCAACGCATGTCGCCAGCTTCATTGTCAAAGTGAAAGTCTAGTTGTTTTTTTTTGGACTAGTCCAACTAAAAAGAGTCCAACCTGTGAATCACAACTGTATCTAAGTAGTCTTCGCCGAAACAAAATAGTATTGAAGTTAATTCCAAATGACTTGTGAAACTTTTACTTTAGTTTAATATGAAAACTGAATATTAATTTGAAATAATACAAAATTAACGTTCGGATTAATGTGTGAAGAAGGAAACCCATAACTAGCAGGACTTTGACTAAAGCCAGGCTTAAATGAATCGGGACATTTTTCGACCTTTTGTGGTAGGAACCAAGGTCTTTCAACAGTAGCTTATTTACACTTCTACACATAACTGGCAAAATTTCCATCAATGTGGATTTGTGTTGAACAATGCTAAACAGCAAGACATTTTTAGAAGGAAATTGTTCAAGAACTCTAGAAAAAATACTAGTTTTTAGCAGTGCTGACAGCTATGCTTTTTCGGATAAAAAATTAAGGTCTATTTTTCTTGCAATACATATATTTTAATTTAAAAAAAATAATTTCATCGTTTTCCGGTCCTAGAGTTACGGATTGAAGAGTGCGGTCACACAGAAAATTCCTATATAAATTGGTAACCCTATGGTGTCCGAATGATGTAATACATATTCAAATGAGTTCAACATTACTTGAATTTTCGGATCTAGATCACTAATGACCAAACAAAGTAGCTTTGACCACATTGGCCACCTATGACGGTTCTTGATGCACCAGGGAACTCTCCAAGTTCCTGAGCTAATGTCACACCTATTTCCCAGCAAACTCTTACCCGTTTTTCACAATCCTAATTTCAAATGAAAGGTATAATACTCCCATTGACTGTTTTTGAATTTCATTCAGTTCTGACTTTTGGTTCTAGAGTTACAGAGTGGTTATTGCGGTCACATATGAAGTTCTCATATAAACTGGTACAATCGTAATATCTCATAGGTTTAAAATCTATTGAAATGAGCATCAAATTACTTCGATTCGCAGGCCTAGATCACTGATGGCGAAGCAAAGATTATTGGAATATATTGTCCACTATCGACAATTCCGGAAGTCCCAGGTTCCGGGCGTATTCCAGATCTAAAGCTACTTCGGTAATGACTGAACCAATTTTCACTAACCTAGTCCCAAATGGATGGTATAATATGAAGTTCCTCCTCCTTCTCAACTCTCCCCCCCCCTCACCTCTCTCGCCATCCATCCTCTCAGACCAACCTCCCACCTGTATTCCCTTCATCAACCCCGTATACTAAAATTAGTTAGATGATTCCCGACGCATCCTCCCCCTCCCACTAATTATATCCCTTCTTTTCTCCATCATGAAGTTAACATGATTATATTTTTGTTTGTTTCCAGTGTGTCAGTGTCGACATGTTGCTTATCAGGTTCGTGACAGTCGTGCACTTATATATACTTAACCAGTATAAAAACTTAAAAAGAATGTAATAGACATTTCCACTATGTTTTATTGAACGTAACCAGGCAATAAATAGTTTGGATAAATGAGAAAGGCACAATTCCACCACTAGGTGGATTAAAACACGTTTTTTTCGTTTTTTTTTTCTTGTCGTCATCCTCTCTAACCCTTTTCGCTGTGACTTTTACTAGTCGATCCTTCTGTCAGTCGGCGGGTAGGGCTGGCGGTCGCAGTCAACTCAAACCAGGGGTAGACACGGCGTGCTGGTCGACGTTGCGCATGTAACACTCCCTCCTTCAATGCGCCGAAGATCCGTCTAAGATGCATTTCTTCGTACGTCAACGTCGCGTACCGCGAGCTCAGCTCGGCGAGTGCTGCTTTTAGTTCCTTGTTGGCTCCGACGAAGTTTGTATCACGGTCGCTATATATGGTGATTGGAGCTCCTCTCCGGACGATTATTTTGCGTAGGGCCATAATGCACGAGTCGGCTGTGAGAGAATGTGCAACTTCTTGGTGGATGGCACGCACAGTGAGGTAGGTTCCGAGGACACCCCAGCGTTTCTCCGTTCGACAACCAATGCGTACTGTCATTGGACCGAAGTAGTCCACCCCGATGTGGCTGAAAGGGCGGCTGTATGTTTGCAGAACTGGCAGCTGTTGCGTATTGATTTGTAGAGGACTTTCAAACGGGGAATGTAATAGCGTTGTTTCACCTCATTTATTATGGTTTCGTGATTTTGATGTAGGAACCTTTGATGGGCGTCTATCACAAGAAGTTTGGTTACGCTATGTTTTCGGGGCAGAATGATGCTATCGATAATTTCTATCTCATCTATGAGCGGATGAAGACCAAAAAGCGGATAGTTTTTGCGTATTTTGTTTTCCAAATGCTCTGGTAGGTTTGTGGAAATAATTGCAATCTCCTCACCGTATGCGCTTCTCTGGGCGATTTGGTATAAATAGCACTCGGCCTGGACTAACTCGTCGTGGGTGAGCGGTCCAGTGGATTTGGGAATATTGCGAATAGGACTCTGGAAGTTACTAATCGCTCTGAATACGTATGCTGTGGTCTTCTGAAGAGCGCCCCATTGGCTGAATCTGTCTACATCGACAATCGGTTCGAGAAGCTTAATGTGAAGTTGCAGGTGTGGGCGTAGCTCTGTGTCGGTAGCTCCAAACGATGGCAATCTGGGTGGCCACTCTTCTTTTGATTTCCATAGAAAATCGAGTCCGCGAAACCATCTACCAGAGTTGCTTAGGTCCGGAGTACTTTTTCATTTAGTTCCATCATCTGCTACGTTTAGTTTCGTCGGGACCCATCGCCATTCTGGTAGATTGATCGTTTCAAGGATTTCACTAACTCGCGTGCTGACGCATTGGCTGTACCGTGGATGATCAGAATAGAGCCAGCACATGAATCTCTAGAGTCTGTCCAGAAATACCGCGGCTGGACCTTTATAGAGAGAGACCCCATAACTGTGTCCGCCAATATTATTCCAATAACAGCTGCTTGTAGTTCGGACCGGGGTATTGATAGAAATTTCAGTGGAGCCACCCTAGTTTTTGCCCCAACTAGTGCGCATTCCACTATGGGCGGTGGTCCCTTATCACCAATTTTTAAAAAATGATTCATCAGCAGTGCTATCTTTGAAAATGAACCACCTTGGTTATGCAACTAATTTTTTCCGATCTTTTTTTTAAATGCAAATAAATAAGCAATCTTCATTTCGTTATATTCTGAATTGCACATATTTTGTCGTATGTAATTTTTAATGTACTTTCATTTGATGGCATTGTAAGGGAACACGTATCCGCCGGTTGATGCCAATCGAGCTGACATTTCTTTAGACTGAGCAAACTAATTTATTTGATTATTTAGTGTTTTTTTTTTACCAACTAGGAAACGAATCCACTGGGTCTTTAATGCGTGTGGGAAATACTCATGGTCTTGTATGAGTGAATGACTTTTGAATTATGTATGAGGGTAGAGAATTGACAATTCGCAAGATCAATTCAAATCCAATTACCTATTCGCGGCAATCATTTCAACACAAAATACAAATGTTTTATGGTCATATTTAATGGTTTAGTTTTAGTCCATTAACTCATCCGTCAATTATACTGAGCTAATGCTGATTTCGTTTTTAAATCAGAGTTGCTCTAGGTTCGCTCGGAGCTGTCACTTTTCTATGGAAACTGTAAACATTAGAGCGAACCTAGGGCGACTCGATTCTAAAACCCAAAACAGCATAAGAATAAGTACGTACTATCTGGAAACGGGGGGTGTTTGATTCGTACATAATGTTAATATCGTTTAGGAATGCAGCATTTATATTTTTCTGTTTCGCGTCTTCATTGTACTCGGAACGGAACGTTTACTCGAACGAGGTGGAAAATTTCAAATAACGGGATCTCAATATGCTTGTTTTTATACCAATAAGGACCATTTATAAATTCTGCCACGCTATTAGGAGGAAGAGATATGACTAATTGTGACATAAATGGGAGGGGAGCGCGTCATGTGCTTTGACGCAATCGGCCGTTTTACGCACGATTGCGCCATGTATATAGGAAATTCCATAGAACATGAACGCTTTTGCGAGTAGCGGCATTAATGTGCTACTACAAAATGAAGGAAAAACTAAAAACATTTGATTCGTATTAGACCAAGGGGAAAATAACGTGGTAATATGACAGAGGGTTAGTTAGTGTTGGATAATCTTTGCGTGACATAATTTTTGAATGTTCCACCATACCACTTTTAAACTCATTGTTTACGGTCCATTTTACATTGTCGACAACACTCCCGACAGCCGGCTGTCCGGAGTTCAAGTTGTTTTCGATGAAACAATCTCGATAAACGATTAGCTAGAGTTTAAACGCCTAGAAGATTTACGTATCCTACAGTCAATAAACTATTCAAACATCTTATGCACGAAAGTATATTCTCAGTTGCATCGCTTGCTTGAAGCGAATCCTGACTAACAACCCGTGGTACTTATGGGAGTGTCACTGAGTCGGAGCCTTCCGTTAAGTAAGTACCACATCAACACTTCCTTCCTCATCCCAAGTTACGGTAAAGATGGTCGTGGCTCGCAATGGTGGCTCTCAGGCGAAACTCTCGCTTGGACTGGATCAATTGTTATTCCCAAACAATATTCCTCAAGTAGTCTGGCTGGAAATGAGAGTCATCAGTCTGCAATCTACGAAGTATACCGTGCTTACGCAACGCAACGCAACCCAAGACTAGCGAAGTGTCAAAAAGTGCAGCCAAACGAGCATGAGGGTTTTGGGAGGTGAAGTAAAGGAGGAAGCCCATGTAAACCTTATAGGGATCTTCCTTAATCCTAGTTTACCAATGAGGTTGCAACGATCTTCGTATCTGGGGAGATTGTAGGGATTCCAAGGCAGGTGGCGCAGCGCAAAACGCACAAATTTACCCCTAAATCTTTCACTGTAGTTTCTCTTTTTAATTTGTGTTGCAAGATAGTGTAGTCGAATGTTACGATGGAGCGTTTTCGCGCAAACGTAATCACAGAACACTTCGAGGCATCCATCCTATTGGTCATGCGAAAATGTCTAACTGAGATTGCAAAAACAATGCATCAGAGTAACTTTTAACTATATGGAATAACTTATAATCATCGGCATTAGACACCTTGAAGCACTTAATCAATGAATCCAGATCGTTTATGTATAGAAGGAACATATAAGAACCGATAAGGCTGCCTTGAGGTACGCCGAACGTTACGTCGAAGTATGAAGGTAAATGATTACCGATTTTAACAGACATTTTACGGTCTGTCGCAGAAACCGAGATGTTCCAGTTTCGCATGTAACAATGATTTAAGAAGATATAATGATTCTTTAGCATATCGGTTCGGTATTTCGAAAACTTTTTTAGAGCTGACCTTTTGGCCGATTTTAACTTTTTTAGTGTACGATTCGACCATGGAGGATATTCACAGCCATGATTGAGTATTTTAGGAGTAAACTGGTCGATAGCATAAATCAGTACGTTCGAAACAATTTCAGACGTTGCGTTTGTATCGGATTGTGGCAAGATTTTATTCCAATTGATACGAGACAGGAAAAGGTGCATTCCTTGAAAATCTGACTTGCGATAGGCATATGTCAGTTTCTCAGAGAATACAATTAGAACAGAACAATTTAGAAGAAAATTATTCAAGGAGTCTAGAAAAACATTAGTTTTTAGCAGTGCTGCGTATACTGCACGTTAAATTATGTGTGAACTCAGTATACTAAAGTTGGATTTTTAGCATAGTTAGCAGCCAAAAATAAATATTTTTTCTAGGCTCCTTGAACAATTTCCGTCAAAAATTTACTTGCGATTTGATTGTAGAGTTTGGGGAAGTCAGAGCTAGAAAGGCAGTCAAAAGAAACATATCATGCCAGCTTTTTGGATTTCTAGACCTTGAGTTTGCAGGGATCATTAGAAGACAAAATACCTATATGGTCGGTGTTAAATCAAACCGTACTAAGTGACAATTTCTTGATTTCAAGAAAAACGAGTTTAAGGTTTGAATTGTAGCACCCTTTACATTGTAATTGGAAATTATTTTTCGCCATTCTTGCTTATTGTTACATATTTCAAATCTGGCAAAAATCGAAAGTAACTGAAGGAATTCTTTATCCAGTTCTATCATTATCTCATTTTCCGATGTTTTGCGACTTAGTCCGGTCTGGCTTAACACCGACCAATTGTTATTCTGCGATTCTGAATTGATCTACACGAAAACAAAATTGTTCCTAATATCGTTCAATCAATATCGTGAATAATGTGCCATGAATTCTGAAACAACCACGTTTCATGTTACGACAAAACAGTACCATGAACAAAAATCATGTGTTTTATAATTATGCTCAATTTTCCTTTAGTAATGCCCGCAAAACTAGTTCACAACTTCATGAACGCTATGCATAAAACCAAACGTTGACTCATGATGTTATTCATAGATTTGGGTACAATAGTACACAAAATCAAAACCTTATGGATATTATGGAACTATTTCACGAAACAAAGAACTTTATTCATGAACCCATACAATCTTCGTGAACATGAATTAGTTTAGATTCCAGAACTAACTTGAAGGCAGCTTGCTATGTTTGAGATTGTACATCCTCCCTTGTACAAAAACTCGTACAGAAGAGCGATTTACAAGTGTGAACATTGGGTTTGTACACGTGTACAAATCTGGGTACACACGCATGAGTTTATACATCCGGTGTGCTGCGTTTGAGCGGCTTGCGCAGAGGAATCTCAGAGGATAAATTCGAACAAAATATTTCGTCCAATGCTTTTTTGAGCAACGCTGGTTGGCTCATGTTAATATTTGGCTTAATTTTTGAATTACTCGCGTTGATTTAGCATTAAAATGCTTTCCTCGACTGTATGGGACTGGAGTTAGGAGTGAAACTAAATTTCATGCGTAGCGAAATTGTGCCATAATTTTAGTCGATTATTGCGATATCTGTTGTTGATGGACTTTCGTTATTTGGCTACCAATTGATTCATATAAGTCCATCTTAAAAAGTGTTAGGAACTATATTTTATTTTTTTTATTTTATTCTCACTCTAATAATGTATGGGATATACATTATTAGAGTGAGATAAATATATGAAAACAATATTTTTCCCGACAATGCCACATTTAAATATTTAAAAGTTGAAATTTTGGACCTACTCCGAAATTTTTTTCTGGATTTGCATTCTTGGATTAACATACCCATCACAAGTAGAATATTATTGAGCAACTGAATTCAGTTTCGGTTAAACTAGATTAATGTTAAACGCAAAGATAAACTATGAATTACAGCGACATCTACTCGACCAACCAAAGAATAGTTATTCCTTATCCTGCAGCAAGAAACGCGAGGCTTGAAAAATATTCATCCTGATTCTAAATCATCTGAAAGGGATTCGCCAATACAATATTGATTGATTTCAAAGTCTTCTGTTCGCGAAGTACAATGTTTAATGAAAGACAAATTATGGCTTTTCTGAGACCACATTACATCAGGAACGTGGTACTGTTCACATTCAATATGTTAAGAGTAACACTTTTGTAAGCCGCGTAGTATAAAAACAAAAATAAATTAAAAATTGATCGATTCGTTTAAAGACATCTTCGTGTTGAAATCGTAACCAATCGTTCATGATTAATAACCTCTCAAGGGGTGATTGGAATCAGGAATCAGTAGCGTCTGGCTCAAATGGCACGTTCCCCATGTTGATCGGAGATTTGTGCCTTTCCAAGAATCGTCTTTTCATCATTTTCCTGATGGGAAGGATTGGGGAAGTGGTAAGGTTAGGGGTAAGGAAAACAACGACACAGAACAATTAAAACAGAGCATTCTGCACCCCCGGAGTGATGCTGAACGATCTGCAGGTGCTACAACAGCAGGAATAAAACTTTGAACCCCCGGAGGGATTTAGAACCTCTACTCAAACAGTGAGCGGATATATCAACACCCCCGAGGGGATATTGAGATAACAGAACGACAACACCCCCGAAGAGATATTGTCATTCAAATACGGCTAAAAAACTATAGCTCTTTACCACACTGGGTTAGGAACAAAAGCATATCCTTAAATTTCAGCTCTCTGTACATAGGTTCATCTATGTATGGAGAACCAAAAATCCGGATGCGCAATTGCATTAATACAGGGTAATTGCATATCAAATGATATGATGTTCCGTAATCGGATTCACAAAGATCACATGAAGAATACTCAGCGCGCTGAATAGTAGCCATGTGATAATTGAGTTTGCAATGTCCAGTCAGTGCCCTGACCAGAATACTGCAGTTGTGCTTGGAAAAATGCAACAAATTTCTTGACATTTTCGGACTCACATCCGGCAGAAAAGCCTTTGTTTGAACGCAAGTTTGCAAGCTACGCCAATGGTTGGCATGTTCGAATGCAGCCCAAGAGCGAATCTTGTGCTTTATCCAACTTATTGACAGTGGTAGAACTGGTTCTGGACCAACGAAATCAGTCGCTGCGCCAGCTTTAGCCAATTCGTCCGCCCATTCATTTCCAGTAATACCGGAATGACCGGGTACCCATAGAAGGTAGATAGCATTTGAAATGCTAAGTTCTTCGATTTGAGTTCGACATGCGATTACTAATTTCGATCTCGAATCTGCCGAACTAAGTGCTTTCAGGGCAGCCTGACTGTCAGAGCAAAAATAGATTCTTTTACCGCAAATTCCCTGTTGAAGTGCGGATTGTACGCCACACAGAATCGCAAAGATTTCTGCTTGGAATACGGTACAGTATCTACCAAGCGAATGAGATTGGTTTAATCTCATCTCATGACAATAGACACCAGCACCGGCTCGGCCCTCCAACAAAGAACCGTCCGTATAACGAACTACGTATTCTTCAAGTTGTCGCTCCATCCAGCCAGACAGCCATTCCTCACGAAGAGGAATTCTCACATTGAAAGTTTTTGAAGGAAAACTACATGTGAGTGTAAGGTCACTGGGAGCAAGTGTATATTCATCCCAAGTAACCAGAGCCCAGTAACCCTAAGACGGTATGCACAAGAAAGTGCTTCTTGTTTCAGAAACACATGTAGTGGTTTTATGTTCAAGAGTGCCTCGAGAGCAGCAGTAGGTGTTGTCGAGAACGCACCAGTCATCGCCATCAAGACCATTCTCTGAAGAAGGTTTAACTTTGATTGGATTGTCATGACTTCTCCCTTCTGCCACCAAACAAGGCACCCGTATGCCACAATTGTTGTGTAGATCCACTGAATGTACTTGGGTTTGAGTCCCCAAGATTTGCCGAAAGCCCAGCAAGCTTTCTTGATCCTGAAATCGATGTGAGCTGTCCAATTAAGTTTGAGTCGAGAATTACCCCAACGTACTTAACTTGATCTTCGACAATAATTTCAGAGTCAAAAAACTGCAATGGGGACGAGCTCCGGTTGTAATCCTTCGTTGCGTGAAAAGCACCATTGAGGTTTTATTTGGATTAACTGATGGTCCAACATGAAGACACCACCGCTCAACAACACATAAGGCTTGTTGCATCAAATCAAAAACTGTGTTAATGCAAATACCGGTGATCATTATATGATAATCATCGGCGAAACCATGCGTCGGAAACCCAAGCTCATTTAGTTTTCTCAACAAGCCATCGGCGACAAGGTTCCATAGAAGTGGTGACAGCAAACCACCTTGAGGACATCGATTGCTAAGCATTGCGTGTATCCAGTTCGTGATATATGAAGGTACTCCATGATCTCGTGCTGCTTCCAAAATGGATTCGAAAGACACGTTGTCAAAAGCACCTTCAATATCGAGAAAAACTCCTAAACTTGATTGCTTTTGTGAAAAAGCTTTTTCAATGTTGTAGACAACGTTGTGTAACAGGATGGTAGTAGACTTCCTCCGCTGAAATCGTAACCAATCGTTCATGATTAACAACCTCTCAAGGGGTGATTGACTGTCATATTTGGAGAAAAAAAATCGTTCCACACATACCATGAAATCTCAACCGTTACAGAGTTATTGAACTTTTAGTATAAAAAACTTATTTATCTTAAAATACCTCTAACTCAGAAAGTTTACGTTGTATTTTAAATCTTTTAGTTTCATTGGAAAGGTGAGAAAATTTCCTAATGTATGGTGTTCCTTTATCTTTCAGTTAACTAGTTTTAATTATCTTTTAGTTGTAAAGTTGTTAAAAGTTGGTGTTTTATGAGGTTTTGTTAATTTTCTCAAAATAATTTATTTTGATTATAGCAATATCTATCATCCAAAAGTTGGGTTTTAGAACGATTCACAATTTGTTCTTCAGCATCATATTCCTATCTCTTCTCGTTTCTTTGTAATTTCATTACTAAACTTTTCCTAAAAAAATGCTTTATATCGTTATTTACAAGGCTTCATTGGAAACCCGAGAGAATTTCCTTTCGATGTATGTGTAAAAATCTTTTAGTTAAGTGTATTAAATGAGTTTTTACTAGTAAAATAACTCAAAATTAGCGTATTTTTAGAGTTTTCTAATTATTCTAATTATTAATCAACTAAATTTATCGTTACAATTGTTCATTTTGTGCCCATTAACATTTGCTATAACTTGTTATTTGACATTTTATCCCTACCGCTTTCCATTTCGCTGCAATTTAATAGTTAACACAGCATGACCTCCTCACAAATGTAGTGTACTCGAATTCATTTTTTTGCATATGAAACGAGGTGATAACAATGATTTTACTTCGAAAGTAATAGAGATAATTGAATGGAGCCAAAGAAGGAATTGTAGAACTTGCTGAGATGCATTAATTCCATGATAATAATGCAGATGTTTATTATTTACTATTTTAAAAAAATAACGAAAATGCTAATAATAACACTAACTTTAAACTAATTAACTTCTAAAAGAATACTAAATTCACTTAACTGAAAGATACTAATACATTTTTCTCTGTGAAATTTTCCTGACTTTCGAATAAAAATAAGAAAAGGTACAATAAGTGCAATACTTTTGACGTAGGACTACGTCTTTGTTTTCGATATAGGGGTGCACGTTGCAAATTCTACAAAAATGGTATGTAACGAAAAGTGGTCCAATTTTAAACGCATATAATTCAACCAAATTTTCAATTTTTTTGCGCATGCGCCCCGAAATACTTCTAAGAATAGATGCCAATAGATAAACCCAAAGATTTTTGATATCATGGCATTAAAAATTTAAACAATGAACAACCTAGTCAAAATATCGCGCATTCACACACAGAAAATAGCGCTTCCCTAGTCCAGCAAGACAGATTTGTGTACCTAGCGCGCTACGCTTCTATGAATGACGTCATCATCGACTATTTAAACAGACGGATTTTGCCGAACCAGCTCAGTTACCTGTTGAACGGCAAGCGAAGCAGATCGCTGCGCTGTGTGTTTTCACAGCCAGTGTAGCTAAGTTAGAAGTCCGTAAAACTGCCTGTGGAGGTACGTTACCCAGTGAACGCGAATGAGCTTGCCCGTTCAAACACTATATTTTGATTTGTGCGCTTGGGTTTGATGTTTGCGGCGAATGTGTAGGTAGGTTGATCTAATTTGTTACTAAATTGCACAACGAAAGTTTATTATTTACGTTTGATCAATTCATTGATTCATTTCCACTCAGCCTATAGTATTTTGATTCTACTAATAGGTACATACTACAAATCCTATTTATGAATGAATACACTGCCACTTGAAAATCCGTTGCAAAAACGCATCTTGTCCATATATAAAATTGTTTTCGATTCTTGTATATTTATAGTTACGATATATGGTTAAGACCACTTCATTCGCTATATTTGTATGCGTACTTTAGGAAAGTTACAATAATGGCAAAATATAACTAGAATGCTTACTCTATAAATGAAATGTGATTATATTGTCTAAAATTTGATTTTTCTTCACTGGCCCGGGTTTTTTACCACACACAATCGAAAAGTTTTTACAAGCTAATCTTATGCTATAAAGATTTAGTTCCAGATATTAGTTCGGTCACAGTTTTCTGTCTACTTTCTTCAGATCTTCTCAAATAAGTTTGATCGGATTCGATCACCTACTACAAATGAAATGACCTGATAACCAAGAAGGTTTGGTTCAATATATAACATTCGATGTTGATTGGTCGTAACTAAACAATACGTAAGAAATATGTTTTATTTATTATTACTATAAATGCACTAAGAAAATAAATATTTTACATTAAGTAGTATAGTCCTACGTCTACAGCTCGTGCAACCCCATAGTGCTGACCATTGTAGTTTTTCAGAGCTAGTATAAGTGAATATGAGATAAAAAAATGCAACTCTTCAAGACTAAAAATATGAATTATTAAAATGGTGATGTTAACTATTAAGATTTTCGCGAAATGAACGAGAAATCGATCAAAATTGTTAAATTTTAGTTAAATTACTGTGAAAAAGTTACTTAGGCTCATTAACTGAACTTATGAGGACCTCATTCAATGGGAAATTTTCTCACCCATCCAATGGAACTAAAATATTTGAAATATGAAGTATATTTTTTGAGTTAGAGCTATTTTACGACAACTAAGTTTTTAAAACAAAAAGTTCAATAACTTAGTAACGGTTGAAATTTTATGGTATGTGTAGAACGATTTTTTTTTCTCCAAATATGACAATGAACCATCTTTCGAAAGGTTCTTAACCATGAACCAAACGCCCTGTATATTAGAGGTTATTATAATTTACAGAAAGAAAACTCACAGAATTTCTCAAACTTTACAAAGATATTGCACCAAATTTACAGAATAAATATGAACGTTACACGTTAAACCATTCGTTCTCGAGCACTCTATCGAGACACAAGTGCTTTGTTGCCAGTTCGTACAGTGTATAGCGACAATGAATAGTGCTAAAACGCGTTCAAGGTTATCTTGCGCACTCTCCGCCTCGTCGAGGTTTCAGTATTTTACCCTTCTTTTATGTTTCTATTTCTGAGTACCGTTAGCCGGACAGTGACCAGTGAAGCCGTGTTCTTCTAGTAAGCCGTCTGGATACCGTTACATACACAAGTTAAGTATTATTTTACGTTTTCCCTGCTTGGTTCTACTACCAACGTACACTGGGCAATACGCCCATGCAAAAATGACTTCTACTGACGGCGGTTCATCTCAAGGTGAGATGGACGTCGAAACAAAATCGGCTCCCCGGCTCAAAGTATATCCGAGCTCGGCCACCGGGCCATTTTTTTTCTTCTTTCGGACCAAAGAAAAAAAGTGTTTGAATCTGTTGCAGATTTATCGAGTTTTGACGGATCGGTATTTGGCCGTGACAGAAATATCGAAAATTCGCCCTGATAAGCTTCGGGTGGTTGTTAACAGTTTGACTCAGGCAAACGATATTGCTGGCTACGAGCCCTTTACGAGGGAGTACAGGGTGTATATTCCAGCTAACAGTCTGTGGGGTCGTTTCCGATTCGAGTCTGAGTTGAGAAGACCTGCTGAATTATGGGATTTGCTGTTTCAAAGACCCCATGCTTAAGCCAGTGAAGATACTGAAGTGCAAACGTTCGCATTCAGCAACAGTCGCAGCTGACGGAAAGAAAACATACATACAAACATACCAGAGGCCCCGGGTTTTTAGGGGCCCCCAACTTAGGATAATTGTAGAATCATTCTGAAGATTTTGTTCCAAAAAATAGTAGCACTCAATTGTTTATAACTCTTTAGCGTGTGGGTAACAATGGATCAGTTGCTGGAATCCGCACATTGCAACTTATCCCATGTGACGTTTAAAGAGCATCAGACAATCAAACAGAGTGATGGTAACGGTAGGAAACTAGGATGGCGTTGGACCAATTCAAACGTCAAAAATCACTTAACTGCGAAAACATATTATATTTTAATAATAATTAACCGTATCTTGTAAACAATAGAGATGAAAAGTCACTACCTGTGGCTGAACGCTAAATATATTGAATTAGAAATGTAATGCAAAAAAAAACAATATAATCAAACAAAATAAAATAAAGAAAATTAAACTAAAAAAGACGTAAAATCTATCTAATGTGTGGTATCCCTGGCCACAACCAAGAGTGCGCACGCACAAAGACGGCACTGTTACCGCTCCCCGCCATCAATTCACCGAAACCGGTGTGCGAAAATACCAAAATTTATTGACAAGGAAACCTCAAAGTTGTCAGCATGGCTCAACATTCTGATACCTATCTATCTATATTCTATTAAGCGGTGAAAATTCATGCTTCAACACAAAACTTTTCAAAACCGGTTGCCAAGGAGGCGGAAGATTGAACGAAAATAAATAGAAGCCGCCTTCGATCGGATGACGGATCTCCTTCGGCATCTTTGAATCGGGCTCTCGAGGATGATTTCTTTTCATTATCCCAGTAAACGTCGACGGTGGGGAAGGGGTCCCCATACCAAAAACCAGGTGCTCAATCATCCGTTGCCGCAGAAGGAGAAGCAAACCGATAGATGATTGATTTATAGCCAGTCCTCTTTCATCTTCAGTTGGTTGCGTTCGGTGGCTTTTCCTGGTATCGAAATGTGGGTGGGATTAGGAGGGCTTTTCGAAACAATTATTGCTCATTTTCACGTCAATTTAATTGCTTGAATTCTGATCGGATTATCACACGGTTTCCTGTTGCTTTATATTGGCCCGGATTCACACAATCCATTGTCTATTTGTCGGGAATGTGAGGCTAAGCGAAAATCTTCAACAACGATGAGTACCAACATAAACCAGCAAACTTGTGGCGTAATTAGAGATTAGTGCTTCTCGCACTTACCATAAGCTTCGTGGAATAGCCGCACGCAGTAGGCTGTAGTGATAATAATAATAATAATAATCATTAACGACAAGCGCCAACAAGTGGCTGCTGCGATGAAATTCATGACGCTCGCAGCACGCGTAAATGTTCCGAAAAACCGCAGCCGGTAATAACATTGGCTTCCTTATTGCCACTCTCCGCAGGACGGGCGGCAGGCAGCTCAGTTGTGGTGGCGTTTTCGCAATTTGCTTACGGGACAGGGTGCCTCGATGACAGAGTCCTATTTCATTCCGGGAGCTCCCCGACACGGTTCACATGGTGTAATAATTTATTACTCAATTTCCCGGTATCCCGGTATGGAGACAATTCATCTTTCGTTGAATTCTATTAACTCTGCTCCCGTTGTTTTTTTTTTGTTGTTTTCGGTCGTAACCAGTGGATACCCATATCGGCAACTTTCTGAATCTGTCGAGCGTGGATAGAAGACAAATGGGCGCCTACTTGTGCATCGCATCCAACGAGGTACCGCCGGCTGTCAGCAAGCGAGTCTATCTGAACGTGCACTGTGAGTATAAAATCATTTCCATCATTAACTGTAACGGCTTCAATTGATTGCATTTATCTAGAACTTATAATAGTTATTTTATATATAAGTTAAGGGCTTAATTTTGTTTTCTATTATTTTTTTTCAGTCGCCCCAAACGTAACCACGGCCAAAACCCTGCTGGGTGTGTTCGAGGAATCGGACATCGAGCTGGACTGTGCCATCGAGTCCTCCCCCCGTTCGGTCAACTACTGGACCAAGGTTTCTTCGCCGGGGAATGCGGCGAAAAGTTTTGCCGGTCTGGGGGGTGGATCGCCCGGATCGGACGGGCGCAATAGTCTCATTCCGCTGGTTAGCCCCCGGCAGGAGGTGATGCTGAACGGGGATCGGTACGAAATTCGCGAACAGTACAACTCGCACTATTCCGGCCGGATGAGTCTGCGGATTCGACGGTTCGGCGCCAGTGATGCCGGTAGCTACATGTGCATATCATCGAACGCCTTCGGCAAGGCGAATAAAACCATTAGAGTTTATGGTGAGTCTGCCGCTTGTACATATCTGTTATCAGTTCCATAGTTTTATTGCGGTGGAAAATCCAATAAAATAAAATGGTTTCCCCATGCTGCCAAATTACATTTCGCCAACTAACTCGACGGGGAAAATATGTATGGGGGGATATCGGAGCGTCAAAACTGTACCGGCATAAAAGCTGCCATAAAATCAACTAACAGGGTTTTCGCTTCCTCTTCGCTCGCTGTAATTGCCCTCGACTGCCGGCTAGAGTGCGCTGTCTGTCAGGGCTTTAAAGATTGATAAAGAGAAGATCCTTTCCGTGCAAAGTCTGGAACGTAGTTGGCCTGGCAAACATGCTACATATACAGACACACACACGTTTATGGCGTCATAAATATTGGATTTTATGTTTCTCGCCAACTTGCTCCTAGCAGTTCTATTTTAGTTGTTTATTTCTAAATAATAAAGCAAGTTCCAGCAAGACAAGTTCAGGGTGTGAAATTAAATCAGATGAGA
Source organism: Topomyia yanbarensis (assembly GCF_030247195.1). NCBI lineage: Eukaryota > Metazoa > Arthropoda > Insecta > Diptera > Culicidae > Topomyia > Topomyia yanbarensis. Next base: position 442,589,983 of record NC_080671.1, read on the forward strand.
CACTCGGAGATGTTAGGTCCTGGTAATTTTATTGCACGAAGTAGTTTTCTTCTCATTTCAAATAACTTTTAGTGCGATGCGATAAGACGTGGGTAAAAAAACCATAAAAGGTTGTCTTAATTTGAAATTGAATAGGAGACGTCAGAGTTCTAGAAATTACATATCGGACTAGTTTAAGGACGATCTTTTCAGAAGTTAAGGGACCATCCATAAATAACGTGGCAGGTTTTGAATGATTTTTAACACATCCCTCCCCCATCGTAGCATTTCGTCACAAACCTCTAACTAGCCCACTGGTAATTACGTAGCTTGACGGTAACCCTCCCCCTTGTCAACGTAAAAACTTTCAAAAAAATAAAAAACGATGTCAGATGAAACGGGTAAGATTGCCGTGACATCAGGTCAACCCCTATTCCCCTTTAAAAAAGGTACGTAGCATAACATGACCCCCTACCATCCTGTCGTCACACATCATCACAAAATACAAAACTCCCCCTCCCCCATATAATGCGACGTCATTTATGGATGGTCCCTAATACTGATAATGTTGCACAAATTGTCAAAACTAATTTAATGTGAATTTGGCATTATGGTTATTACTTATTAACTACGTCAAGGTCACATAGATTGAAATAATTGCAATTTGTTTCTTTAAGGCTCAAGTTACCTTTTTTGAGCATGTGTTAGAATTGAACGCTTGGTAGTATGCGTAGGAAAAAATGTGTTCGGTTTTGCCGCCGATTTATCTGTATAAAGCATTTATTAAACGCTAAAAGGAGAATATCAGTCGATTTATTAGATTATCAAGATTCAAATCATGCAAAATATTTGGTGAAAAAACAATTGACCGGGTGGAATGGTGCTTTTGAAAAAGTGGCTTTGGTTTTTTCACTACGCAGTTGTGTTGCGTGCCCCGGGACAGTGAAAAATCACCGCCACTTTTTCAAAAGCACCATTTTTTCACCAAATATTTTGCATGATTTGAATCTTGATAATCTAATAAATCGACTGATATTCTTCTTTTAGCGTTTAATAAATGCTTTATATGGATAAATCGATGACAAGGTTGAACGCATTTTTTCCAACACATACAATCAAGCAGCAAAAACCGCATTCAGTGTGATTTCTGTTTGTGTCCAAGTCAGCTCAAAGCGAACGACAAAACAATTACTTCTATATTGCGTTTCTGGTCTGAACAAAAAAAAATTGTTATTTCAATTCTGGCCGTGGTGATATGTCGAGATGAGTGAGTCACAGAAGCAAAAAATAGTGCTCCGGTCAAATACGGTGACTATTGACGTCCGGTGCAGTGCTATCTTTGAAAATGAACCTCAGTTGTGCAACAATTTTTTCCCGATTTATTTTATTGCAAATAATTAAGCATTCCGTTTTATTGTGAATTGCGCATATTTTGAATGTAATTTTAAATGTTCTTTGATTTGATGGTATTGTAAGGGAACACGCATCCGCCGGTTGATGATGATGATCGAGTTGACATTCCTTTAGACTGAGCAAACTAATTTCTTTGTTTGTATAGTGTAGAGACCAACTAGGAACTCGCTCGGAACCGAAACAGTTTTCATAGATGACGGAGATATAAAAAGGCGAAAAAAGGGAGCTGGGGATTAAATATTTCTGTATACATTTAGTATAATTAGTAGTGGCTGTGTAAAAAGGTTTAAGGAAAGCTGGTTTAAAAGGTTTCAAAGGTTTAAGTTTTAAGCTACATATGAAGTTCGAGTGCAAATATTACCGTGTGAAGTGAAGAACAAGTGCGAATAAATGGTTTTAGTGCTAAAAATAATTCTATGTCAAGTGCGTGGACAGCGCGCTGCGCCGTTTGTCGAAGCTGCATACAAGGGAGTACATATTTTGTTTGTGTGTGTTTTTTCAGAGAGACATTTGCCTGCTGCACTGTGACGTCAGGTCTAGGGTTGGATGGGTTTATTCCAGTGCCATGAGATACTGGAAGTTTTCCGGAGAAACCCTATTGCTGTATTTACTTCTTTTTACGTCTTGTGGGGACCGGTGTGAGATGGAGCAAGTTTTTTTGTTTCTGCTTCCGTGTGAACCGGAGCAACTGAAAGCAGATAGCTTGTACTGAAACAAACCTAATGCTTGGGTAGTTTAAATGCTCTCTGAAACGCGCATAGATTAAATTGTGTCATTTTCTTGCTGTAGTACACCATTTTAAAATAACTATAACAAGTGTAAGAAGCGATCGTTTTTGCGAAACACTTACATCAAACCGGCCTTTATAGGAGCGAAATTGTTAGAATTAAAGCTGAAAGCGGGGAGGGGGGTACTTATCTAATTTGTGAGGCTACCCAGATAACAATTGCAGTTTAATAGCACGATACAAGTGCAATATAGGTTTTATCAGTAGCTATAAAACTCCCATAAAACCTCAATTTTTATTTATTTATTTACACTGCTGGCCAATAAAATAGGTGTGTGATAGATTATTTTGTTTTTCTCTCAATTACGCATACCAAGTTGCAGCAGTCTCAATCACACCTACCGCACACAGAAGCCTTGGGATCTGTCAAGTTACTAGTGGGTTGTTGGCGCAGATTATATTTGCAATCTTTGTAAAGATGCAAAACAAAACTACCGCAGGCTTTTTCGTGTGGTCAATATAATAGGTGTGTGAAATATATTAACGTGTTATTATTTTACATGATTCCATTATACGTTTTATTTGGTGAAGTTTGAATTCTGCGTGTTAATAAATGTATTCAAATGTTGAATAAGTCAAAGATTTGTTATAGGATGGGTCAAGCATCTCACTGTACTCAAGTGGAACGAAGTACAGTGCTAAGAAATTTTGTTCAAGAAGATAAGACGTATAAATAAATCGCGAATACACTGCGGCGTTCCGAAAACTTCGTTACAAATGCCTTAAAACCTTTGAAAAACGGAAACACGCAAAAAACCCAAGAAAACATCTACAGCAGCTGACCATCGTATTGCAATTTTAGCGAAATCTGATCTATTCGCGTCATCCAAAACCAATTCAGCACAAATCGGAAAAGTGGCAGGTCCGAGAACAGTTCGCTGTAGGCCGTAAAATTCCAATCTTCCAGAAAGAATTGCTAAGAAGGTTCCACTATTTCGAAGCCAAAGCCTTTGAAGAAAAATGCAATTTGCTTTTCAACAGCGTTAATAGGCCTGGTTCAAAAGGAATCAAAAAATGGCGACATATCCTTCGGAGGGACGAATCAAAGGTAAACCTGTTTTCCTCCGAAGCACAACGAAACGTTAAACGTCCAAAGTGCAAACAGTTTGATCTGCGACACACGCAAAATATGGTAAAGCACGGAGGCGAGAACAATGAGGTTTGGAGCTTGCTTCTCGTGGAATGGCGCAGGTCCTATTCTTCGCAACGCCACTATAATGACAAGATTCGAATGCAAGGCTAAAGGATGGACATCCTAAAGGATGTCATGCAGTCCTATGCCAAAGATAACGTGCCTTTACATGACAGTTTCTGCAAGATATTGACCAAAAACACACATCGAAGTATGTAAAGGATTGATTTCGGGCAGGCCCGTAGCCAGGATTTTGTTTCGGGAGGGGCTTAAAAATTATTGCATAAATGTATTAATTCTGATGACTTGAAACAATCACTGGAAACTGAACGTAATTATGAAAAGTTCTTAGTGAAAACAATTCCAAAAATAAGACAATAGACACTAAAAACTCTAATAATATGTTGCCTGTTACAAGAAAGGCTATAGTGCATCGACGAATTAAATTTGATTATTTTTGATTTACAAGTTAGAAATTTCTCTAGTTACAAAAATGAATAGTCAAGAGCTCAAAGTATTAAGGGCTGCTTGAAAATGCTACGCTGCTTGAAAATGCTACACATTCGATACACCTTTACAATTTGTAGAAGACGCTAAATTGGAATGAGTAGAAAAATATCCAAAAACCCGTCTCATGAAACTTTACACGCATTTGCTAATCAGAAGAACGAAACCAACGTCAAGGTTGTCCCCATGAATAGGAATATATCAGTGTGAAATCAAAGTTTACCGTTGCAAAGAATGTCCGAACAAAGTGAATGTCGAAATTTGCTTCAAATCTTCTGATAAGGCAGGCGATTTGTAGATGCAGAAAATAGGTTCAACTCCTATTTTCATGATCAGGTTTCTTTCTACTATTACTAGCTCTTTGACTTCATCCGAAGTTTGCGTTAACTCGACTTTATGAAATTTTCAATTTAAATGATACTGATCATGTCGTAATCAAAACAATCCTGAAAAAAACACATGTTTTTTTCATTTGACTCTCATAGGTAATGGGTTAAAGACTATCTTCGACAACATTATCAGGCAACTCAGAATAACTATCTTTTTATCTATTTAAGTTGATTCTTTTTAGGTACTTTTTATATCATTGTACTTATGAATTAAAAATATCGTAGACTGATTTTCCTAGATCCCTAAAACTATAGTAAAAGTCAAAATGTAAAGTGAGTGCAAAAACTACTGATTTCACTACAAAGCAAGAATGCCTTAGCTCTATTGACTTTTGACAATCTTGCAAAACCGTTGTAACTTGAGAAGATTACCTAGATTAAGTAAATATTATATTTGAACATTTTGGTTTTATTTATTTATTTGAAGGTTTTATTTCGGAATTCGTGGGGTTTTGGACAATGCCAAATATATATTTCAATGATTTAATCTACTAATGGAAACTACCCAGAATTTAATCTACTGAGCGAAACTGCTCAGAATCTATTCACAAATCGAAAGAAAATTACTTAGCACTGATTACTCAATGCTTCTAATTTACATAAAATTTGGTAAACATAACATTGATGACACCACCAAAATAACTAGAGACTATAAACATAGATAATAATTTCAGCATCACTTGCTTCCGACACATGGAAGAGAACACATCGCACTTGCACCTAATTTGCCGAGGCTTTCTTTTAGAGTTGTCTGTTTTAAATTACAGCAAATTATCCGTTTCCTGTAAAACTTTTGCAAAACTCTTTGCCAATTCATTAAACAAATATGAACACTAATCTGTTTAGTAATAGGTTTGTTTGTGAATAAAAATAATTAGCTCTTGATTTTTTTCAATCATCATCAAGATTGGAAGAGATGTATGATTTCTTGAAGAAAGTTGTAATGTTTGTCTGATTACATGTTTGTTTTATCACTATTTGGGAAAAAGTTTCAATTAAAGTTGTTGCACCTAACGCAACGAAGACGAAATGAGAAGATCAGAGCGCAATTCGGAAAGAACTCGTGTTGAGTGTATAGTAAAGATAGAAGAGTGATCTTGAGTCGATTTAGATTGGTTGATTTTTTCCTCTCTTTGCTCTCTTATTTAAGATTATCTCTCTCATTTTATTCCATGACGAGCAAAAACGGAACGAAAGACTGTCACATACTTAAGACAAGAAATCGAAACTGTTATCCCAACTTATTGACTTATAGATTCAATCAGTCCGAACATTTTAGTCCCTCTTCGTGATTGCCTATTATTTTACCACTTTTTGCCCGGTCCACTTTTAAAAGAATTTTTTTTGCACGTTTGTCGAAGATATCACGGATTTACGGATTAACAGTGTATTAGTACGGAACGAATTACTCGTAACAATGAAATGAAGCGTTAATAAAAATGGTATTGCGTTAAAATGACGCGAAATGAAAATTCTATTCTCGGCTCAATCGTTCTCAGATAAATTGAAATACTTTTTGTGTAGCGCAGAGTAGTGTACAGAGAACAGAGTGTACAGTGTGCACTGACCTAATACAGAAATTCAAAATTGTGTGCAATTCAAAAACTTATCATTTAAAAATAACAAACTGGGTCGTGGGTCTTTTATATATTTCCTTATGTAAACAATAAAAATAATATAACGAGTTTATGTGGTTGTCCTACAGATCTCGCGCAAGCGCTTAGCCATTGCACGTGGAAACCTGTTTACGAGGCGAGGAAATATTTTTTTCCTCACCAACTATGTCTTGGGGGGGAGTAGTTCATTTCTATCTCGCTATTGTACATTTCCGTGTCATCATCGTAGTTGCTGCCTTTATGTTCGCGAATATCTTCCTTGCTTTTCGCCCTCAATAATTGCCCTTCCAAATAGATTCCATTTCTCCCAAATGTGACATTAATCTGCGAGTAAGCGGTATCCGATCTTGTAGCGGAACATTCATTTTCTCATAGTCCATATACAGAAGGATCTTAATTATAGCATTGTCACACACAACCTTGTGCTTTAAGTTGTGCGAAATGAATGGTTTCGTCTGCACTAATTTGTTGAGCGCTAAATGCCTGCCATGGTAGAACTGGATAGAGCCGGTTTCCGAAAGTCTAATCTCTATTTACACCTTCAGGATGCGAATGATCAATAATTTTATAATCACCGCATTTGGCTGGAGCACCAATTCTTGCTTCTGCTAATCACTAATCTCGACAGATTATTACAGCTACAATTAAAGTAACAGTCTCTTGTATTCTTCAGACAAGGCACACAATATAAAAGTTACTTTTTTGTTGTTCGCTTCGCACTGGCTCGAGCAAAAGCATAAAGCACACTGAATTTCGTGACCATTGCCTTCGGTGGTTAGAAATAGCCTTCTTTAACTTTTTCTCAATAATTTGTTCAAACCAAATAAGCAACAAGTTTTGTTAAAAGTCACCGGTTTTTTAAATTTATTTTTGAAAAATTTCGGGGGGGGCTTTAGCCCCCTAGCCCCCCCTCTGGCTACGTGCCTGATTTCGGGATAGTAAAGTGACTATAATTTCGGACCATGCCAATCTCCTGTCATAAATCCCGTAGAAAATTTACGGAATGTACTTAAAAAGAAGTTATTCGATCGAAATTTCACAAATAAGGATCGTTTGTGGGAAGCAGCTTAAAAGGAATGCTACCCTATACCAACGGAAACTTATCAGCGTTTGAATGACTCAATGTCAAGACAAATGGATGAAATTTGGTTGAATAAGGGAGCTTACACAGGTTACCAGTTGCTAAAAATGTTGAAGTCTTAAAATCATTGAATTTGAAAAATTTTAATGCAATGGATTACAATACACCTATTTCATTGACCAGGTACTTTTTTGGATTTCATAGAGAAGAAAGAGTTACGATAAAGCATAACATTTAATTTACAAATAAAAGTGTTCTTTTTCATATTTACGACTGTGCCTAACTATAAAATATTTGAATATAGAAATATTTTTAGAGAAAACTCAAAATTTCATGTATTTTTATCTCACACCTATTTTATTGACCAGCAGTGTATTTATAATTAATTAATATCAACAGACACAGTATGGTCCTAATGATAATTTCTTAATCTATTTAAAAAGTCAACATGTAATCTGCTACGTGGAATGTGAAGATCGAACTCGGATGACACTCTGTTGAAGGTCCGCTGCAAACCAATGATGGCACCGTTTACTCCATAGTTAGTCCGGCGAAGAGGTAATCGGAGGAATAAATTATTGCGAAGGGCGCGAGGGCGAACGTTCAAATTTATCGCACTGAGAAGCTCGGGGCAGTCAATTCGATCTTGCAAAATATCCGAAATCGTCATAGCACGGAATAGATCCCGTCGCACTTGCAATGTATCGAGTCCAATAAGCAAACCCCGGCTTTCATAACTTGGCAGCTGGTGAGGGTTGCTCCAAGGCAATCGACGAAGGGCAAACCGAACAAATCTGCGCTGTACTGTCTCAATTCGATGGACACCGTTGAGATAATGAGGGTTCCACACAACTGAACAATATTCCAGAGTTGATCGAACGAGTGAGCAGTAGAGAGATTTCAAGCAGTAAATATCTGAAAAGTGCTTAGATATTCTCATTATGAACCCCAAACAGCGTGACGCCTTTGCGACAATATAGCTGATATGCTGTTTAAACGTCAGTTGTTCATCGAGAAAAACTCCAAGATCTTTGACGCAATTCGCTCTGTCAATTGTGGATTCAGCTAGACAGTAATTGAATCGAATTGGCGTTTTTTTCCTCGAGAACGTAATGACCGTACATTTCTTGGGGTTTAGGGTCATTCGGTTGATCTCGCACCATTCCGCAAAGGTTTCCAGTTGGCGTTGAAGGAAAGCTGCATCATCAGTATTCCGTATTCTATGGTATAACTTGAGGTCGTCGGCGAAAGACAACCGTGGTCCTTCTAAACAAAAGTTAACGTCGTTGAAATACAGAAGAAAAATCAATGGACCGAGATGGCTGCCTTGCGGAATACCAGATGAAGCAAAGAACTCTTCGGATACACAATCACCTATCTTGACTGCTAGACGACGATCACTGAGATACGATTGCATCCAACGGAGAATATTAGTACCAAAGCCAAGTCTATCCAATTTTGCCACTGCAATAGCGTGATTTATCTTGTCAAAAGCAGCTGAAAGATCCGTGTAGATAACATCAGTTTGAAGGCCGTCCGACATAGCATCTGTAACATATGTTGTGAACGACAGAAGATTCGTAGATGTTGAACGTTTCGGCATAAATCCATGCTGAGTCTCGGAGATATACTGTTTGCAGTGGCTGGAGATGGGTTCCAACACAGCCATTTCAAACAGCTTAGGAACTGCGCTTAGCGTTGTAATACCACGGTAATTGTCAACTACCTTTTTATCACCTTTTTTGTGAACTGGAAACATGAAGGAGGATTTCCAGAGTTCGGGAAATACTCCGGTTGATAGCGACAATTGAAACAGATGACAAAGAGGTTCAATTAGACCGGCAGAGCATTTTTTTAGAATAATAGTTGGTATACCATCTGGGCCTGCCGAGGTTGAAGCCTTCATTTTGCTAATCGCCAGTTGTACCATATTATTGTCGATATTGATAGAGTTCAAAGACTGGTATGATTGAGGTACATTGAGAGCCGCGCGTGAAGCCTGGGTCGATGTCAGTTTCTCGTTGGAGAAAACACTCGCGAACTTTTCAGAGAATAGTTGGCAGATCTCCTGTAAACTAGAGCTCATACGTCCTCCATAGCTCATCGTTGAAGGCAACCCGGATTCCTTTCTTTGCTCGTTTACATGCTTCCAGAATGTTTTAGGTTCGGACTTCAACTTACGTTGCACGTTTCGCAAGTAATCGGCATGGCAACGCTTCGATGTCTTTTTATAGACTTGGTTAACATTAACGTAGTGTTGTCGCAGCACGTAGCCCCCAAACTTGGAGTACTTCTTCAGAGCGGCTCTTTTAGTCGCTTTTAACCGTCTCAGCTCGGCAGTCTGCCACGCTGGGTGCTTAGATTGAAGGCCACTTCTTTTGGGTACATAGCGATCGATAGCATAGCTCATAACATTGGAGAAGGTCTGCACTGCAACGTTGACATCATCATTGTCGAGAATTTCAGTCCAGTGGATATTCGACAGGAAGTCAATAATGCTATTATAGTTGGCTTTTCTAAAATTATAGCTGACGGTGTCAGAAGCATAGCAGTCATGCTTCACTCGAATCGCTTCAAGCAATATATGCAGGGGAGGGTGATGTCTAACAGTCTTTACCAGGGGGAACGGTGCTGCGGTAACTTTTGGCGCGTAGTCAGATTTGCTCGAAAAACAGAGATCAAGGATTCTGTTGTTCTCGTTCACCACATTATTCGTTTGGCGCAGCAGATTTAGACTGTAGCAGTCAAGCAAACTGGTGATACCAGCATGAAAAGATGACAATTCGGGATCAGCGAACATAAATCCGTCAGAAGCAGAGCGCCATTTTAATCCGGAGAAATTGAAATCACCAACAATCAGGATCTCATCAACCGGGCTTGCTTGAGCGGAAATCCGTTCCAGTGACTCAGTATGTGAATCAATCAATGTCGAATCGCGAGTGCGGTCCGGTGGAAGATAAACCACGCAAAGAAAAAGTGCGTAGCCAGCCAGTTTGATTCGCATCCACACCTGCTCGACACAGACCCCCAAAGTATCGTCAATCAGTTGCGCTTTCAATCGACGATGGATAGCCACAAGTACCCCGCCGCCGGTAGCCTTGAGACTGTTACGTGAGCTGCGATCAGTTCGGAAAACATCGTAGTTGGCACCAAATGCTTGCACTGACAGAGTGCTATCGCTAAGCCACGTCTCTGTGAGGGCGATTATGTCGAAGCATTCATCCGAACTTGCTACCAAATAATCTTCGATTACTGAATTCATACCACCGGCATTCTGGTAATATATTTGTAGGTTTGAATGCCGCGATTGATTGCCGTTAGTATCGATTTGGAAGACCCCTTCACCACTCCTGCACACAGGACCGGGACGACTGGTGAACGCTGGCTGCAATGGCTCGACTATGGCAGGGGGATCTAGGGCTTCCATAGTGCTAGCTGCAGTGCGTCCCAGGGTGCGATGAGTCATACCAGCATAGCATTGTTACTAGGGTAAGGCTTTTCATGTAATCGTCATTAGGTTTGAATCGAAAGGTTGTTTTGTAATCGCCTTGCACGAGTTTATTGATCATTTCAGGAAAATGTTTGTAATTGTGGTTAAGTGGATCAACGGGATCAATAGCCTGAAGGATTCAAGCAAGCAAAAAATGCTATTAGTGTCAGAAGTTTAAAAAAGAACTCGATATTTACTGGGTGCATTTGTTGAATGCAAAACGAAGGATACATGCAGGGTGTTGGTGCATTGTGGTTGATTTTTAGCAGTCATTTCTACAAAAATGCATAAAAATTACTTTCAGAAGCGGTGTGGATATTGATAAATCGGTACATCTAGCAACACTAACCTCAGTACAGTATTGAGATTTCTGATGGCTCAATTACAACAACCGATACAAAGTCAAAGAGTTTGGTTTACTTTCATCACAAAATACCTAACCTCAACCAGTTTTGCAGTGCAGGTTAGGAATTCGGGTCATCGAAGGTACGGTGTCGCCATCTACAAAAGTTGTGCCTGTGAGTGATGCAAATGTAAACAAATGGTGTTAATTTTTCGTCAGTTTTCAAATAGACCATTTTCATATTTTTGAGAATATTGAGTTAAGTAAATAAGTGAAAGGGGTTAAATGGACTTCCGCTAAACCTTTCTACTAAACCACCAAACCTTTGTTGAAGCTTTTTCGCAGAAAATATGGAATAAGAATTTCACGTTTTAGCGTAGGTTTTCCTCTTGGTTAATTGCAAATTGTGATTTTTAATATACAAATATATTGAAACGTCATTTTAATGGTATGAGCCAATAGAGCATCAGCCCAATAAAGCATAACTTATATAGTTTGGTAGTTTTTTGCTAGAGAACGTGAGGAAAAGTTTTTATAAACTGGTCGAATTTCACTGAAAGTATAACTATTAAAGACACTCGTGGTTCTGAACAGAAGTATGAAAATTCGGAATCGACCGTAAGCTCGCGTTTCTAACGGGGCATGTCATCTTTTCGTTGTTCTAGTCTCTTTAGTATTGACCAAGTAAAAGAATTCAAAAGGGAAATGGATGACCGGATGAATAAATTATCTATTCTCCTACAAAAATCATTTTACTTGGTACGAGCCACCTTATGCGGTTTGCTTTACTTGAACGCGTGCCTTGGTCGGACTCTTGCTCCAACCGTTGTCAGTTTATACAGTTTGATAGTAGTTGGTGCGAACATCGGTTTCGCTTAGAACGTAAGCGGCATTAGTGAAAATCGAATTGGATATGTGGCCGCATGGTGACAGGGAAAGGGGAACAAACGACACATGCGAGAATTTGTTGATGTGTCCGACGTGCAAAGTAGAGCTTTCGGTGTAGTTAATGCTCGTTTTTGGCCGTTTGAAGTTATTTCATATACTCTTTATCTTACTTCACGATAGCTTTTTGGTTGTAGCTTCAATTTGTTTGCTACATATATTTCAATGTATTATTAAGTAGCTTTATTTATTTATTAACAGATTAAGGCCGAAGTGGCCTGTGCCGTATACAAAAGATTCCTCCATTCCACTCGGTCCATGGCCGCGCGTCGCCAGCCACGCAGTCTGCGAAGGGTCCGCAAATCGTCTTCCACCTGGTCGATCCATCGTGCTCGCTGCGCGCCACGTCTTCTTGTACCGGTCGGATTGCAATTGAGAACCGTTTTCACCGGGCTATTGTCCGACATTCTGGCTACGTGCCCGGCCCACCGTAGTCGTCCGATTTTCGCGGTATGACAGATGGGCGGCTCCCCCAACAGCTGATGCAACTCATGGTTGATTCGCCGTCTCCATGTGCCGTCTTCCATCTGCACTCCACCGTAGATGGGACGCAGCACTTTCCGTTCGAAGACACCAAGTGCGCGTTGGTCCTCCACGAGCATGGTCCAGGTCTCGTGCCCGTAGAGAACTACCGATCTAATCAGCGTCCTGTAGATGGTCAACTTCGTACGACGGCGAACTCTGTTCGACCGAAGTGTCTTGTGGAGGCCAAAGTAAGCACGATTTCCTGCCACGATGCGTCTACGAATCTCTCTGCTGGTATCATTGTCGGCGGTCACCAGTGAGCCCAAGTACACGAACTCTTCAACCACCTCGATTTCGTCGCCACCGATGCAAACTCGAAGCGGGCGGTTCTCATTCTCTTCTAGTGAACCTCTTCCTATCATGTACCTTGTCTTCGACGTGTTGATGGCAAGTCCGACGCACTTGGCTTCTCTTTTCAGTCTGATGTAGGCTTCCTCCATCTTCTCAAAGTTTCGTGCAATAATATCAACGTCATCGGCGAAGCCAAGTAGCTGAACGGACTTTGTGAAAATCGTACCACTCGTGTCGATCCCTGCTCTTCTTATTACACCTTCCAGCGCGATGTTGAATAACAGACACGAGAGACCATCACCTTGCCGTAACCCTCTGCGTGATTCGAAGGGACTCGAGAGCGTCCCTGAGACACGTACTACGCACATCACCCGATCCATCGTCGCCTTCACTAATCGCGTCAGTTTGTCCGGGAATCCGTACTCGTGCATAATCTGCCATAGCTGATCTCGATCGATAGTGTCGTATGCGGCTTTGAAGTCGATGAACAAATGATGTGTGGGCACATTGTACTCGCGGCATTTCTGCAGTACTTGACGAAGAGCGAACACCTGGTCCGTGGTAGATCGTTCGCTCATGAAACCCGCCTGGTACTGCCCCACGAACTCTCTTGCAATTGGTGATAGTCGACGGCATAGTATTTGGGAGAGTACCTTGTAGGCGGCGTTCAGCAGGGTGATTGCTCGGTAATTACAGCAATCCAGCTTGTCGCCCTTTTTGTAGATAGGACACACGACACCTTCCATCCACTCCTCCGGTAAAATCTCCTCCTCCCAAATCTTGGTAATCACCCAGTGCAGCGCTTTAGCCAGTGGCTCGCCACCGTGTTTAAGTAGCTCGCTTGGTATTTGGTCAACCCCAGCGGCTTTATTATTTTTGAGCCGGCTGATCTCCTCCTGGATTTCTTGGAGATCCGGAGCCGGTAGTGTAATGTCTTCCGCGCGTGCTCCCAGGTGCGTTACCGTGCCATCCTCGTCGTCTGCTGCATCGCCGTTCAGGTGTTCTTCGTAGTGCTGCCGCCACCTCTGGATCACCTCACACTGGTCCGTGAGAAGATTCCCGTTTGTATCTCTGCACATGTCGGCCTGTGGTACGTGGCCCCTGCGCGAGCGGTTCAACTTTCCGTGTGTCTTTAGCGCGGTACAGCTGCTCCATCGCTTCGCGATCTCGGTCTTCCTGCTGGCGCTTTTTGGTCCGGAAAACCGAGTTCTGCCTGTTCCGTGCCTGTTTATATCGCGCCTCGTTCGCCCTCGTGCGGTGTTGCAGCATTCTCGCCCATGCTGCATTCTTCTCTTCGACTAACTGCTCGCATTCGCCGTCGTACCAGTCGCTTCTTCGGTCCGGGCCCACCGTACCTAGTGCAGTGGCTGCGGTGCTACCTATGGCGGATCGGATATCTCTCCAGCCATCTTCAAGGGCAACTGCGCCTAGCTGCTCTTCCGTTGGTAGTGCCACTTCCAGCTGCTGCGCGTATTCTTGAGCCACTCTGCCATCTTGTAGCCGCTCGATGTTTAGCCGCGGCGTTCGGCTTCGACGAGAGCTATGCACTGTCGAAAGTTTTGAGCGCAAGCATACTGCAACCAGGTGGTGGTCCGAATCTATATTCGCACTGCGATAAGTGCGGACGTTTGTGATGTCCGAGAAGAATCTACGGTCGATTAGAACGTGGTCGATTTGATTTTTTGTTACTTGGTCCGGTGATCTCCAGGTGACTTTGTGGATATCTTTGCGAGGGAAGAAGGTGCTTCGGATTACCATTCCACGGGAGGCTGCGAAGTTCACACATCGTTGGACGATGTCATTTGATACGGGATGCAGGCTGTTAGGAATTATTAAGTAGCTAGCATTACAATAAATGAATCGCTCGTGGATACAGTTGCGTTAGAGCTAGGTGCACTCGTTCATGCGTGCACAAAAACCCGGGAATACCGACCCATTTTTGGTACCGTAATACCGATACTGAACAAAAGCCAGTACCAGTATTTTCGGTACCATACCATTTTTTTTTGAAAAATATTTGGACTCTCTAGGGGAACCTGTTTCAAAATATCGGTCTGCAAGATGACTTTTAATTACATTAATTACCTTCTAGATATATCGTTGAGCTAACACCTTTGTGGGGGAGAGAGGTGGGGCCATGATCATAATAATTCTAGAAGTTAAACATTACTAGCTCCCGTTGTACTAAACGGAATGTTCAAATTCGGGCACTATTTTGTCGAAATTAAATTTTACCGATCTTTTTGCCTTTCTCATATAAAGAAAGGCTATGCAATCACTGTAAAAGTCGACTTTTTAACCGAGGCCCGGAGGGCCAAGTGTCATACACCATTCGATTCAGTTCGTCGAGATCGGCGAATGTCTGTGTGTGTATGTATGTGTGTGTGTCATTTAAACTCACACAATTTTCTCAGAGATGGCTGAACCGATTTTCGCAAACTTAGTTTCATCTGAAAGGTATAACGTTCCCATAAGCTGTTATTGAATTTTTAGTTGATCCGACTTCCGGTTCCGGAGTTACGGGTTGAAGAGTGCGGTCACACAGCAAACTCCCATATAAACTGGTACCACCATGATGTTCAAATGATGTAAAACATATTACAATTGATGTAACATTACTCTAGTTTGCGGGTCTGGATCACCAATGATCAATCAAAGCAGCTTTGACCACATTGGCCACCTATGACGGTTCATGACGCCCCCGGGGAACCCGCCAAGTTCCTAAGCTAATATCACACCCATTCCCCAACGAATTCTCTACCGATTTTTACAAACTTGATTTCAAATGAAAGATACAGTAATGCCATTGATTGCTGCTGAATTTCATTCGGTTCTGACTCTTGCTTCCGGAGTTACAGGGGTGTTAGTAAGGATACACTGGAATTTCCCATAAAAATCGGTACAATCGTAATACCTCAGAGGCTAAAAACTATTGAAATGGTCACCAAATTACTTCTAATCGCAGATCTAGATAACTGATTGCCAATCAAACATTCTTTGAATATATTGTCCACTATCGACGATTCCGGAAGTCCGGAATTCCGGGCATATTCTACAATTAAAGTCACATCGGTTCTTCGGTGATGACTGAACCGATTTTCTCAAACCAAGTCTCAAACAGAAGGCAAAATATGCAGTTGAGTATTGCGTCGCCGCAACTCCCCCCACCTTGCCCTTACACCTCCCTCCTTCATCACTCCCCTCCTCTTGGACCACCCTCACGCCCGCATTTCCTTCATCCACCCTGTATACCGAAATAAGATGAAGGATTTCTGACGCATCCTCCACTCCCACTCCACTAACCCTTCATTCCCTCCACTTTCAAACCCATTCCACCAACATTTCAAAATATAATCACATGAAGATAACATTGAACTCATGCTGATTAAGCTAATTAAATATTATTCTTTTGCCTTTCTCATATAGAAAGTTTATGCAATTACTCCAAAAACCGACTTTCTAACCGAGGCCCGGAGGGCCGAGTCTCATATAACATTCGACTCAGTTCGCCGAGATCGCAAAATATCTGTGTGTATGTACGTGTGCATGTATGTGTGTATGTATGTATGTATGTATGTAGGTATGTGTGTATGTGCGGATTTGTTAACAAAATGTCTACATCGGTTTCTCGGAGATGGCTGAACCGATTTTTACAAACTAAGATTCAAATGAAAGGTATAATATTCCCATAGGTTGCTATTGAATTTCATTTTCAACCGACATCTTGTTCCGGATTACGAGTTGAAGAGTATGGTTACAAAACAAAATTTGTTGATTTGTCCACATCGGTTTCTCGGAATTTTCTGAACCGATTTTGACAAACTTGATTTTAAATGAAAGGTCCATCAGCTGCTGTTGAACTTTGTGTGGATCCGAGTTCTGGTTCCTGAATTACAGGGTGATACGTACGATCACGCAGCAAATCCCGATTCTAACGAATTCTGCGATGAATGTAAAAAGGTGATTTTTTTCCAAAATGTAAACACAACTGTTGAATTTGTAGATCTAGGTCACATACAATCATTCAAAGTCTCTTTGGCCACACTGGCCATCATCGACGCTTCCGGAAGCATCCAAATTCAGAATAACGGTTATATTGGTTTCTCGAAAATGGCTGATTGACCGATTTGATCAACTTAGTCTCAAATGAAAGGTGTTGCGTCCCCGGAAACTGATATTAAATCCGGCTCCGGAGTTACGGGTTGTGGAGTGCGATCACATAGAAAACTCCGATTCAAACCGATACCGCGATGAATGCAAAAAGGTGCTCTTATATATACTTACCAAGTGTAATAAGAATGAAAAACATTTCCATAATGTTATATTGTACGAACCAGCTATTAAATCATAGTTTGGAGAAATGAGAAAGGCACAATTGCACCTCTAGGCGGATTAAAACAGGTTTTGATGATCGTATATGCCGGGGTCAGGAGACGTAAATTTACACGATTTTTTCTAGGTGTATGGCCTATGTCAAAGCGACTTTGGGTTGTCATTAGTGATTTAGACTGTTATAGTGGTATCAGTCTATATGTGTGGTCGCACTCCTATAATTGTGACTTCAAGAAGCATCACTCCTAAGACCCAACGAAATCGTAAGACTCTTTTTGTCGTTTTATCAATGAGAGAATCGAAGCCCCGAAAACATTCGATCATTTGTATTTGAAACTACAAGTTAAATTGAACTAGAGAACAGTAACTAGCCGTGCCTCTGAGATCCCTTGTCTTTTTGTGGGTTAAAGCCATAACTCCGGACACGGATTCAAATCGACATAAAATTCAATAGCAGCCAAAAAAATTTTCGACATACCACAATATCTAGTCGTTTCATGCATTTTGGAGATATTTGGCATCGAAAGTACGATGCTTCGATTTCTGAAACTTCATGTAGTCCGGCTTATGTGGGAATTTCATATGTGACCGGAGAACGGCTAATGCAAGTTGTTTGACATAAAGATATATTCATTTTAGCGAATTTTTAACCTTTTTGCCTTCATCGAGGTATCATTTTGAGTCGGCATTTTCTATGTGACTGCATGCCACAACCCGCAACACCGGAACCGTGAGTCGGAATTAAATTAATTTTAATAGCAGTTTACGGGGTAGTAAAAGCTTTCATTTAAGTTTGGTTTAATCGGTCTAGCCATCTTCGAAAAACCGATGTAAAATGATTTTTTTTTTTTGGATACTTCCGCCTGGACTTCCGGATCCGTCGATGGTGGTCAATGTGGCCAAAGAGACTTTGAATGACTGTTAGTGACATAGAACTACAAATCCAAGCAGCTGTGGTCACATTTTTGAAAAAAAATCTCACCTTTATACATTAATCGCAGTATCCGTTGAAATCGGGATTTTCTGCGTGATCGTACTCATCATCCTGTAATTCAGGAATTAGAAGTCAAATCCACACAAAATTCAATAGCAGCCGATGGCAACGTTGTACCTTTCAATTAAGACTAAGTTTATGATAATCGGGTCAGAAAATTTTGAGAAACCGATGTCGACAAATTATAACAAGATTTTCTATGTAACCGTACTCCTCAACTCGTAACTCCGGAACCAGAAATCAGAATTGAATAAAATTCAATAGCAGCCAATGGGAGCCTTGTACCTTCCATTCGTGACTAAGTTTGTGAAAATCGGTTCTGCCATCTCCGAGAAAACGATGTGAACATTTTGTTAATATATCCGCACATACACACACATACATACACACAGACATTTTCCGATCTCGACGAACTGAGTCGAATGGTATGTGAACCTCGGCCCTCCGGGCCTCCGTTAGAAAGTCGGTTTTTTGAGCAATTTCATAACCTTTCTATATGAGAAAGGCAAAAAGTTTAGTTCCGGCTTCTATGGTAATTTCATATGTGACCGAACGGTTCAGTCTATATTTCCGGAACAATGTAAGTGATCCATGCGAAGTTTCATAGACGTCTATGGGAAAAATATACGTGTTCCCGAAGTCGGAACAAACACCGTTCTTTTAGTTGATTACTGCACAGCTAAAAGGCTGTAATTTATTGAATTTCATTAGTGGTAATTGGTAAGTATTTGTATGTGTGTTTGCTTACATTTACAGTGTTTCCCTATCTTTTCAGGTTCCTGTTTTACAGTGGAAGGATACTCCAGTGTATTCTACAAAGGTTAACGGTAAGTTTAGGTTAGGTTTTAGTGGTAAGTAATAAATCTAGGTAAGTATTAGTTTGTAATTTCATACCTGAATTCACTTTCTAGTCTCTGCTTTTTAATTAGGTTTCCACTTGTGTGGCTAATATAGCGCAACGTATAATAACTACTATTAATTTAATTACAACTCGCGACAGAACTGTGATTGTACGGAAAAACGTGAGTTGGATTACTTTTGTCACTTCGCTATCAATTCTGCTGACTAATTATGTTGATCATCTGTCAAAGCGCTCGCACTGCCTGGTCGTGATGTTAGGTTAGCGAGGGATAGGACATATGGTTCACCAGTGACGCGCCACAACAAGGGGTATCGGCGACAATACGTTTTATTTGGGACAAAGTTTATGAAAATCGACCCAACCATATCCGATAAACTGATGTGAGTGTGTTGATTTTGATAGGTAGCCACTTTTCTGGGGCACTTCCGGAGCCGTCTATGGTAATCAATATGCAAATGCAAACTATTTGACATACATTTTAGTGAAATTTTTACCTTTTGGCATTCATCGTGGTATCGGTTTGAATTGGAATTTTCTATGTGACCCCACGCCACAACCCGTAACTTCGGAACCGG
Organism: Topomyia yanbarensis; assembly: GCF_030247195.1. Taxonomy (NCBI): domain Eukaryota; kingdom Metazoa; phylum Arthropoda; class Insecta; order Diptera; family Culicidae; genus Topomyia; species Topomyia yanbarensis. The sequence continues at coordinate 442,609,244 of NC_080671.1, forward strand.
AATTCTGATTGGGATGAAATTTGGCATCCATTTACGAAAGTTTAGTCAAAAATGTCAAGCCATCCCCGAGAAAACGATGTCACTGTTATTCTGAATTTAGTTGTTTCCGCCGGGGCTTCCACAACCGCTGATTGGGGCCAATGTGGCCAAAAATACTTTGAATGGTTGTTAGTGACCAAGTACTACAGATCCAAGCAGATGTTGCCATATTTTGGAAAATTTTTCACCTTTTACATTCATCGCAGAAATCTGTTAAAACCGGGATTTGCTGCATGATCGTACTCCTCATCCTGTACTTCAGGAACCGGAAGTCGTATCCCTTTGAAATTCAATTGCAGCCGACGGGAACGTTGAATCTTTCATTTGAAACTAAGTTTGTCAAAATCGGTTCAGTCATCTCTGAGGAAAATGAGTGACATTTTTGACACATGCTCTCATACATACACACACATACAGACTTTCCGATCTCGACGAACTGAGTCGAATGGTGTAGCGGATTCGGCCCTCCGGGTCTCGGTTAAACAGTCGAAGGTCGGAGCGTTTGCATAACTTTTCTATATGAGAAAGACAAAAAAATTGCCAAAACCAAAAAAAAGTCAATTTTCGTCAATTTTTTTTCGAAATTGTTTCAAATATGTTTGGTGTTTCATGCATAGACTGGCAAATCCAAGTAATTTTGCACCTATTTTAAATTAAAAAGTTTTGCATCATTTTGATTTGATATCATAGTGGTGGAGGACTGGCAACATTGCCTTGTTGTAAGGTAGCGAAATTGTTGTCGTGTTCAAATTTGTCTTATTTCTAGTATTTTTCTCGTGCTTTCAGTGATTTTAAGTATGTCTAGATGAAGACAAAGTGATTGTGCTGTTCGGAATGGTGAAGTTTTTCTGGTTCTGGGCTTGAAGTGATGTTTTAGGCGTTTTCAGGGCAATGAGAAGACCGATGCTTCAGCCATCTTTTGGCTCTCATGCAAGATACATTATTGTTTGCATCGTGGTGTGTGTCTAGAAACAGAAACTCAATGGAGATAGTGTTTTAAGTTTAAAGTAGTATAAAGTAGCAGCGTCTGGACCCAAGGGATTGTCCCAGTTTGTGTACTGTCCATGTGTTATTACGTTTCTGAATACGTGCCAGTTATGTGTACAGACGGTAAATCAGGGACAATTTCGCTCAGAAACCACTGAGTTGTACATCAGTAATATATGTTAGTGCAAGTGATTTCGTTAGGACTTAATCACACATATTCCGTGTGTTTACTCGTTAAAGTTCGAAGCTTTGCGGTGCTCGTGATAGTGTTGGCTGAGACAATGCGAGGAGTGATACTACCACAAATGGAGGAAAAATTATAACATGATCCCGGTGAGGACATTCTGATTTGTTGCTTATGTTCTATATTTGAATACTTTTTTTCAATGTGTCCGGTCTGCAAGGGAGAGCCTCTCTTTGTTTACTTTCTCTTCCGCGAATTACTCGGTCACCTTTCTGATTTCCCTTCAGCTGTATGCATAATAAGCTAGTAAAACCTTGGTCTTTCGAAACATACTGATAAATGCTTAAAAAGTTTTATGGTTTCGCAGTAGTAATCGAAAGAGAGGGCGAAGGAGGAGGGCTCTGGTTTGCAGATTGGACCTAGTGAAAAAAAGTCTTCATTTTTAGTTTGTTATTTTTACTATTTATCCTACGACAGTGCGAGTGTGCGTTGGAATTCGTTGACGAGCTGAAATTGGATTGCGTATTGTTCTGTTTGTTAAAGAGGGTAAGGGTAAAGATTGTAAGCAAGTTGCTATATTAACTTTGTTTTGACCCATTGGCAACAGTGGCATCAAGTTGTGATTCCGTTTTTCACTTATAGTGTTCTCGCGGGGAGCGACAGATCGCAATGTGGTATATATAGTAGTGGCAGCACACACGGTTTGCTAATGGCGGCAACCAAAAATATGTAAACAATCCAGAAGCACAGCGGGTCGACATCATAGCGTTCACATGATTCAATGGAAGCGGATCGACCGGTATGACGAAAGCAAGTCGATTTATTCTGTGATCACTCACACCACTCATGTAAGATTCATCTTACGAATACCAAAGTGCCATCCCATACCTGTATATACTACATTGAACAGATCGAGGTATTGATAGTGTTTGTGAAATGTATACGCTGTTTTGCCCAGCGTTGCCAAGTACTTATTTCGTACACGAGGCGTTAGTAATGTCATTACTCAGCAATAATGTCACTTTTAGTGAAAGTACAGGGCGGGTTATGATGGAATTCCCATACAATTCCTGTAATGTCATTTCTTAGTAATGACACTTATTGCGCGTGTATATAAACGGCCAGGTGGATTAAACTTCTTGGATTCTGACTGGAGCAACAATAGCAACGGAGAAGTGCGTACTATAGGGGTGAGGAAGTTCTTGTATGTGTCTATACACGTTTACTTTGAGTGTGAGTATGTTCGAATGGATTTTGCTTTAAGAAAGGACATGTTGGATCTCTGAGTCTCTGACGGAGAGGGCTGCGAGCGGCTCTGCTCTTGATTGTGTCTGTATATACAATGATGTTTGTGAAACGTTTGGTGACGGTGTTCTCTTCCCATTAACCGAGTCAAATCTGTGCGAGGTGTACTGGGCTGCAAGCTTGTTTGGGGCGTGTTCGACCCGAGCTCTGGTCCGCTACTTTAAGATTGTGTGTAGCAAGAGTAAGATGTTTCATCTGTAATTGACATACATTTGCATGTTTCTTTTTTTCCTATCCATGCTTCGTAGTCGTAGGAGGGTCATGGCGAGAGGGTCTTCTTTTTATCTTCCCTCTTCAACACGCGTTCTCACAGATTCGTACTGCTGGTGCTTTTTTTCTTTCCACTCATATTTTGCGTCATTGGTCACTGCACAGTGACGTCACGCATTAAATGTGACAGGTGGTGGTCCTGTTGATTACATTTTGAACTTAGAGATTATTCGTATTCTCAAAATGATACATTGGTAAGCATTTGAAATATATTGGGAATCATGTTTTCGGAAGTATAAATGTTCTGTAGAACATCTTACAATTAAATTGTGCTATTCCCTACTGTGGGAAAATGTTTATGAATGATCTAATAAGTGATCTAATTATTTATTTATCAATTACTTCTAGTGTTCTCTGAATCGGTAAGTAGTTTTGCGGTAAAATTTCTTGGGAATTAATTTTTGAAGTAGAATACTTCTAACGTTTCAATATGGGGTCCCGTTTCAAAAATTTCAGTTGAGAAATTTTCCCAGATTTGAAATGCGAATATCTTCCGTTCTACTGGACGAAATCGCAATATTTTTGCACTATCTGATCAGAAATTTGTGCACGTATTTCGTATTAAATTTCGGAATTACTGCGACTACTATAAATAAACCAAAACAAGGATTTTCAGAAAACAGCGAGAAAAATGCGCAATTTTCCAGCATATCCCACGCAGAGCCGTCAAAAAGGAGCATGTAAGCGTTTCATTACATACGGGAATGTTATGTCGTTTTCGATTGAGAACCTAGAAACTAACCCAGGTTAGTTGCTTCAAACGAACGTTTTTAATGAAACTGAGTTGGGTTCTCGCCAAACAGCGGTGGTGTGAGCGAACCCGAAATATATTTCAGGTTGGAACCCAACCCGGTTTTCAGTTCAGTGGCGCATAACCTAGGTTGGAAACTGGCTTCAAACAAACGGTTTGACAGCAGTTAGGTCCGAAGCTGAGTTAGTTTCTGCTTCAAGCGAAAACGACATTATATATATACAGGTCACGCGAGCTTGTTTTGTATCAGTGGGTGCTCGCTTACCACACGAGCAACATGCTCGTCCGGACGGTACAATGAGCGGTATTATGTTTGCGTTCCCGTACCAAGCGTCATCGCAAGGTTCTTCGTGATAAAATGCAGGGAATCACCAAATCCGCCATTCGGCGTCTGGCTCGTCGTGGTGGTGTAAAATGCATCTTCGATTTAATCTACGAATGATGATGGTGTGCAAGAAAATGTCATCCGAGATGCCGTGACCTACACTGAACACGCCAAGCGCAAAACGGCAATGAATGTCGTCTATACTCTGAAGCGGCAGGGACGTACTTTGTATGGATTTGGAAGTTGAAAAGGTAGAACTCACTTGTATCATTATAAAAAAGGCCCTTTTCAGGGCCACCAAAATCATTTCAAAGAATAAGTTTGCATTTTCTGTTTCATGGACTGTTTCTCCCTGGAGAGCAATTTATGTTAAACCCTAAATTATGATTTATTTCAGTACGCAAATTGCAAATATGGCCAGAAACAAGCTGGAGTGAAGTGGAAAACATTTTTACTAGGCACATTCAAAAAAGGTTTCAATTCTCAAACATTTTGCCAAGGTGCCGTATTACATTACTCTCTTTACCCTGAGTGCTCGATAATCTCCGTAGTGGAAACACAATTTCAATTTTGTTCTTTATCAAAAATATGTGGTCGACCAACCAAGGGGTGGAGCTACGACGAACACATATTGAGGACAACACAAAAAGGACGAGCTTACATTGTACTGTAGTCAGGTATAAAACTCAGCATGCTGTTGCTCACGCTCAGTTCGTTTCCAGTATCTCCCGCAAAATTCAAACCGCCGTCCGTTTGCTGCTGTCAGAAGAGTTGGCCAAGCACGCCGTCTTCGATGGCACCAAAACTGTTACCATATACACCAGCACCAAGTAAATTTCGAACACTGCCCAATGAAAAGGCCCTTTTCAGGGCCATCAATTTATCGACAAAGAATGAAATTGAAGTTTTGTTATTACAAGCATCAGCTTGTCAAGAGCGTTGGATAGTAAGTGAGCCACTTGTGAACAATACCGTCGCTTTCACGAGAATGGCACAAAATCAAAAGTTATTTGTGATTTATAGACAGTTTAGTGTAATGATTCAATTTACACAAATCGAACGTTTTCTAACGTTTCGATATAGGTGCTCCGTTTCAAAATTTTCGGCTAGAATGCTGCCTGTTTTTTCAAACGTGAAAATCTGCTGTTGTATTGAATGAAAACCTTCGATTTTTGCGCTGATTGGAAATAGTTGTGACTAATTCTGTAGAATGTTCAATTACTGAAAATAACAGATTTTGTGAAAGCAGTGGTTGGTCCATACAATTCGATTCAGAGCGAGCCAGACTAGTTTTCGTTGGAAGGTCCATCTCTGACAATAGAAATAAACTATTTTATTTTGAATTCAACTACAACTTCCTTGAAAACGCACAGCTTAAAAACTTTTGGGAAAAACGCGCAAACCTAAATTTTCCACTATAATAAAAACTAGTGCCCCCGCCGCACAGCATCATCAAGATTGATAGTTATTCAAGCCGGGTGGAAAGGGGGAGGGAGGTTGTAAGGCAATGGAAAATTTCATTTATAATAATAATACTTTATAATTGGCTGGTCCTGAAAAGAACTTGTTGGTTTGTGGTTTATTTTGGGTCACAATTTAGGCCCGCTCGATTTCTGATAGCTGTGAATTTTTCGCAGGGCGACTGTTTCTGTTCGGTAGCGATGAGGCTTCTTAACGCCAACCGTGACTGGGGCACTTTTACACGGCCTTCGTTGCCAACCAGCCCCCTGTCAAGGACGACGTCTCTGTACAGCCAGCATCACTGCCATGAAAGGCAAAACATTGATTTTGAACCGAATGATTAGAAGCTGTATTTAGTTACAAAATGTCAATTAAATTAAATTATTAAATCATCCCACAAGATGCAAAACGTCGTGTGGAATGCTTGAATATCGAGCATAGTGCCGAACATAATTCTTTGTTTGGGGCTTTATAGCTATAACACCCCATATATGTCGGTCCCTGTCAAACTCCATATGATGGTATAGGGTTGCCAGGGGGCTGTTGCCAACTGCTTGCGGAGAGCCTTTCCTCCGGTGGACTTACGAGCGGTTTGTTTGGTACAGGCCATGTAGCGAAAAATGCTGATCTGCTACTTCTCTGATGCTGGTAGTAGGACGACGGTCAAACGCTCGTTTGCGTGCCTTCATTCATAAAAGTTCGACAATATTTTCAAAGAATGTTGCAAATTGTCAACTTGATAATTCCAAAAATACTCCAAATAAACTATGAATGTGCTAAAGTCGACAAAGTCGCATAGAAATTGCTTATTCCAGAGCAGAATTCACCGGTCTAAAGTGTATTCTACTTCACTCCGGTTATGTCTCTGACATTGCCCACCCATCTTTTTAGCACTAAGCTTATTTTAATGGCATTCAAAATTGTTAAGTCCAAACTGTAAGCAGAGGGACCAGCACTTGTCAAATTTGTGAGGTTAGGGCATTTCATACAATGGTCAATTGAAACACACCCGATTTATGTATGCTTATAGACCTGTGCATTGACGGTTGAACAAAGATTTGCACTTGCAAGTTAATACCATACGCTTCTGTTTTATACGTGAGACGAATCTGCACGAGGTACGGGATAAGCTTTTCCGGGTCCATAGGAGTCTTTTTGTATAGGGTTATGCGCCCTGATTGGCTGCATTAGGGAGTGGTCGCACTAACAGGGTTACAGACTGACAGTCGGACACATACTACCCATACCCAGATGTTTTGGCATAATGTTTTACTACACGTTATTTTGGCTTGTGTACTGATTTGAAATGTATGTCTCTCCAAGCGTGGTCAATTTGAATGGCGTCTGGCAACCGGTGACTGATACACTAATGGATCTAATGGATTCTTACTACCGTGTCACTGTTGTCTTCTGTTTACTTTTATCTTGTTGGTATGTAGGAGATTTATGAATACGAATAGCTTATTGTGAATCACGTATACAAGCACTGTTTTTGAACTGAAGACTCATTCATTTCTTATTTATTAGCTTCCATTGTCACAAGACGCCAAATCGCTTGTGTTGATATTTTTACCCTAGAATGATGCCCTATCATGAAGGTACATTCGGCTCTTCCTTTCTCATATCCGCTTCTACATTTCCGTTCATATACCATATTGTTTCTCTTCATTCGTAATATACGAGTTTGATTTGATTCTCCTTTAAAATGGAACCTATATTCTGCGTCGCCCTTTAGTACAAAAATACTGTCAACTATCTTATGTTTTTGTAAGTAATTCCTTATCATATCTAGTAAACGGTACAATAATAAATTAATCGCGCAGAAACCATTGCTGCCGTGTAAGTAACACGTTGCTCATTATTTTACTATTATTTTTGCGGTTCAGTATTAGTAAAAGTCCCCCTCCTAATACAAAACCATTATTTGTGTACAGTTCTAGCTATATTACCTGACTTGAGAAATGAGTAAATTGTACAAAAATATATGTTATATAGTATTTGGTATTCTATTAGGACGATCCCCGGAAAAAATTAACGACTGATAGAAACTACAAGAATTCGCCGCGCGATAGTAAATAAAACGATATCGATTTATTAAAATTAAAATTAAAGCGATGCTGCTCATAGTTGGCTAACTCATGTTGCTTTTTTCACCAATCATATTAATACAGCAAGGAATAAATTTCCCAGATTCTCGGCGGCCGGCTGCCGAGAGCCGTTTTATGACAATGCTGTCACCTCGGTTGGTTTATTATCATCAACGCAATTCGTCGAGAGATAGCATAATGTCGCGCGCGGATATTGGTATCAAAAAGATGGCATGTTACAAATTCGTTTATAGAGAAAGCACGTTTTTAACACGTTTCGATCACGATAATCACACTAAGATACCAGGATAGAAAGATTCAATGAAGTATTAACAGTTATATTGCAAAAGATATCTCGAGCCAGTAAAGATAATTGCATGACAATCTATCTTATTGTTCTAAAATTGATGAGCTTTGCCAGTCCCTTATCTTTTAAAAATATTGTCCAATTAAATAAAAGCAACACTCCCGACGGCCGGTTGTCCGGAGTTTGAATTGCATATTCCACACCGAGTTTCCAAATAATAAAACAAAGGATAAATCTTTTAAAAATTCTCGGCGGCCGGCTGCCCAGAGCGGTTAACACATGATAACATTTATGAGAGTTGCATAGATCATATCACTTATCAAGGTGAATCCCGATTTATGTAACTGTTTATCCCATCCCACTAACAAAACCACCTTCCCGTGGCAACCGTGGAGATGCAGAGGTATACACGGTCTCCATAACAACGGTTGTTACACTAACATTCCTTCCCTTCCTCGATGACCGTAAGGACGTGGCCGGCGCCGTTATTGACACTTCAAAATGTAGAACTCTCGAAACGTGCACATTGAGAATGGAAAGCTACTCCCAGGCTCCATTCGTTGATTCTCTGTGCAATTTCGCTTGTTCTGGTCAATCACGGAGTAGCAACTACGAATTGTATGGTCATCATGCTCATGCTCATTTTGATTTGATATCATAGTGGTACCAGTTTATATGGGAAATTGCTGAGTGGCCACACGCTTAAACCCGTAACACCGGAACCAGAATTCCGATCGACACAAAATTCAATAGCAGCCGATGGGAAGGTTGTACCTTTCATTTGAGACTAAGTTTGAGCAAAATGAGTGACATTTTTTGACACATACGCACACACATACACATACACACACATACAGACTTTGTCCGATCTCGACGAACTGAGTCGAATGGTATAGGGGTTAGATAGTCGGTTTTTGGAGCAATTGCATAACGTTTCTATATGAGAAAGGCAAAAAATATCAATATTTTGTAAAAACTTTTCACTGTTTTACGGCTTCAGAACACCGTCACACCGGCATCAACAGCGAGTGAATGACACGGGCCGGTCGGCCCAGTAGGTCAGTCGGCCCAGTAGGTAGCACTGTTTGAATATGCCTTAGTACCCCGCGGGTAAAACTAAAAATCACTTAATTCAGCCGTTTCTTCACTGATTGTCACAATTCTTTCAACTTTAATCACTGGAGAATCACTTCACTCAACTATTGGTCAGTAATTAGACCACGGATTTCGCGAAAAACACCGAAAAAACACTGTGTTTAATTCCCGAATGCGCGTTGTTGATACTGTACGGAACGGTGTTTCCAACTCAGATGGGTTCGAGAAGTGATTTTTCCGTTCCGTGTTCCGTCCATTCTCGACTGATCAAGAAAAGAAACTACTAGATTATTTTAAGAGAATTCGAGCGATTAAAAAGTAGAGTGAAACTTTCTCTCCGTAAACTGCAATTGAAGCGTCGGAGCGGAACCGTTTATCATCCACTGCCCTTTCCAAGCAACCTAAGGGCATTCGGAAATTGTTTTTCCGGCTCAGATAATCATTCGGCTAAAAAACGGAACACTACCCGCTGAACTGTTGGCGAATCCGTCTCCGAAAATTCTGCAAATGTTACTTAGAAAATAAACAACCCAACCGAAGCCCCAAACAATAAACAGTGGTCAAAATCCGAGCCCGCATGCTTGCATGACCAGGTGCTGATGAAGCTCAATGGATGGATTTTGATTGACGATGAACTATATACGAATGCCGATTTAAAAAAATCTTTCTTGTGGAAAGTTTCCTAGCTGATTGAGAAAACAAATCTCGAAAAATTTATAGTTATAGTTTATGGACTTTGCAGTTCGATTTTATCTCATCAGAATCTGATACACTAACTTAGTGCAGGGCAAAGCTAGCGCCGGATTGATACTAGCTCCAACAAACGAAAACACTATTTGTGTTTCTAAGCAAAACCGTAGTCCTGCATGAAAAGGTGTTCTGATTAAGCTGATGAGAATTAATGGAATCGAAACTTGGTTTGTCTTAGCAAGCCAAGACAATGGTAATTGAAAACAAATTCATCATTAAATATAGATTTAGATAAATGACACTAATAACCGCTTCGAGCTTCCAAAATATTACAAAGAAGGATCTGCTGTCCGCCCTTAAATTTCCAGTACAGGTTAATATACGCACTGAAGTGAGGGCGAAGACGATCTCGTAGTAGGGCTCAGGGGCGGACCGGTAACACACAGAGTTGATATGTTGTAATTGAGGCTGTATAACCCGAGCTAGTCAGCTTATTTCTGTTCTCATCGATGGAACCCACGTACACTTCCGCAATGTTGTAATTGCTGTAAAAAATACAAAGTCTGGTAGCTGCCGCGGACCATCAATGGTATGTCATCAGGGGGGAAAGAGAATTTCAGAAAACCAACAGACAAGCAAAGAGGGCTAAGTTTGGATCTCATGTCATTTAGATATTTTTGTTTCAATATTTTATATTTACCAGATATTTAATAAAATAAGTGTAATTCGAAAATATTCAATTATTTAAGCAGCACATTTTCAGCAATAAAAAAAATCTATGAAAAACAAGCCAAAAACAAATAAAACCTAAACAAAAACAAACCGGTAATGCAAATAAATTAAGGAGAGGATGAAATAGATTGAAACATAAAAACTAACCTAACAAGTTTACACAAGAGTGGGAGCTTTACTAAATGCGGAATAAAATAGCGAATAATCTGACAAACTTTTCTACGTGCTGTTTGACGATATTTTTTTTTCTCGATTTGCAGTTCTGATTATTCCAAGATAGATTATCCTCGTTGCCAGGTCAACGCGTTCAAATTCAATTATTTTTGTGCCCACTGTCTCTATAATGTCACCCATTTACTACCGGCATTTCCCCTTTGCTATTAACCTAATAATGTTTTTCCTCCCCCATTTTACATTTTCCGCCCATTCTCAGAAATCAAGCGTCCAACGACGACCACAACCACGACAACGACAACATCGACTACAACTACGACGACGACCACGAGCACAACGACGGAGCAGCCAACTACGATCCCAGTGCGGAGGACAACTTTGATGATGCAACGTAAGTTTTTCGTCCCTGCTCCGATAACCCGCCATTAGTCAACACAGACACACACACACACACATACACACCGGTGGCCTCTTGCTGCGATTTTATCAGAGGAATTTTTCTCTCCCTCACTCCCATTCGCAGGAATCCCGGAGGCAACCCCACACGGACCCCCGTCCGACTTTATCATCGAGTACATCACGAACTCACCGGCCTACGTGGAGTACGGAGCGAACGGGGAAACTTACATCAACTATCCCCAGCTGACGGCATACAGCAAATCTTCGCCGTCCAACCACGGACCAGGTGGAGCTGGAGGAGACGGAGGTGGTCACCATCACCACGATGGGGATGCGTCCTCGTCCCGGTCGCTCCTGGTGCCGTCCAGGGAGCAGCGGCTGATGACGATTCTGGCACTGACGGCTCTGTCCTGTTTGTCGTTTTTTCGCTTCTTTCAGATCTATCTGCCCTGGATAACGTTTTTTCTGCTGCTTCTGCTGATCGGCCGGAAACCGAAGGAGAAGTGCTTCCCAGTGCTGACCGGGCAGCCGGTGTAGTGTAGTGGCCGCGTACGTGGAAGAGGGTAAAAGGTTTTTGCTGGATGAAAGTTAGAAAGTGTTGATACTTTTTTTTTTTGTTTTTCCTGTTTCTACCATCTAAGTTTGTAGGATTATATCAATCAAGCAAAAAAAAAATCTATATAGGAGATATTGTAGCACAACGGACACTTTCTCCGTCATGGAGGAAGGGGAAAATGAAAACACAAATTTTAGTGAAATTGTATATAAAATCAATATTGCAAGCATTACACAGTAATTACACGATGCAAAACTTTATGACGAATGTATAAAGTGAAACAATAGGATTCAGTTATGAAGGAATAAAACAAATACGTTTAATAAATGATGTATATTGAAAAATGTGTTGGATTGATGTTATTACGTCCGAAACTAATTTTTTTCTCAAACAAGTAAGTATCTCTCAATCTCGGGATCGCTTGAACACTGATTCTTTCCCCTTGTTAGTTTTCTTATTGAATAATAACGAGATTGGCTGGTGGTAATGGGTCGAATCGATCACTGTGTACTGGGGGCTTGAGGTGGTGGCACGAGGGAGAACTTACTCCCCCTTTCAACCGAAAAGGGTTCAAGTCAAAAAGCGTGTGAATACAACACTTTTGTGAATATCTGTTTTAGTAAATCATTATGAAGTGTTAAGATGTTTATTTAGTAGATTGTAGCTCATTCCATCAATATCATTGACGAACAAATCAGGTACGAGTAGGTCTTAGTGGCTTCCTTGTGGGACATCTTGAATGCTTTCCGTGCATGATTTATCAAAAATTTTGCCACTCTCTGCGGATATCAGGGAACGGTTTTCCACAATTCGATTTTCTATTTTCCAAGGTGTGTATTAGATTTTGCCAAGAAGGCGTGCCCCTGCTTTACCATCCGGTTGCAGCCGCCTATGTCACTGCGTGGACAATATGCAAGTATGTATCACATTTATACAAGTTGAACGGGCAACACATGGGATAGAGAATAAAAAAACTGGCATTGCATAATAACTACTGTTTTTCAAAGTTTTTTTTTTTAATCTGATTAAGCTCGGACGGGTCTCGTTTGAAAGGTTATGCATTGGGCTTATATTTACCGTTCGATTGGACCAAAAATGTCTTACTGCATTATCTGGGACGAGTGTCATTCTGAAATCTAAAATCAAACGATGTCACGTTTTTGTGCCACTATTTTAAACTACGAAACAATTCGGAGTTAACTGAAACTATGTTCTATTGTTATATAGTTTGCCTATTTCAATAATGGACTGTTGAAAAACCGGAAAAAATGAATAGATATAGGAAAACGTGAAAACTTCTTTTTTTTTTTGGCAGCACTGCTCTTTGGTGGTTAACGCAAGTCAATTAGGGTCCCTACACTTTCGTTAATTTACGTGTGTTTTTTAAGTGTTTTGTTGGTGAAATATATATCAATTAGTGTTTCATTATTTTCTGCAGTGAAGGGAGTAGGAGGCTGGTGTTATTTTGGTCGGTAAATAGTGTATTAAGTGCATGAATATCGGTTCGCATTCGGCGTACCGCAATTCAACCATTTTTGAGTTGTGCGATAGTGTGATAGTGTACCTGTAGTGATCAGCTGTGTCAATTTGCCTATATTTGCCTCTCATATGAGCGGTCACAGTGGCGCAATCAGTCTATAGTGTAAGCGCTCATCTGCCGGGGTGTCTCTTGTATTCAGCCCGGGCACATCTCATACTTGTGCTCTACCATCTGGCTAGGGCTTTCTCGTTACATACAACTAGCCAACTAGCCTGTGTGTTTTTGGGTTGGTTCTGGGTCAGCTCTGTGGATATAAGCAGGTAATTTGTGTATCAGGGACTGTTTTCGCTGCGTACTGCTGTAATCAAACAGTTAGTAGGTGTGTGAGTAATTCTCTGTCGTTGTGCCAGACTGTCTCAGCGTAGTGACTGTTATCATTTGCCCCCGGTGTTCAGCCATCATCGCAGCTGATTGTTTGTATCGCTCTGTGAGTGGCAACGATATTGTTATTTTTTTTTCAGATGCACTTCTGATCGGTGCAGGTGGGTATCGGGCATCGCTTGCTCAAACTGGGCACTTCTGCACGGAAACCGAAGTTGCATCGTGCCTGTTATTACTTTTCTTTGCAGAAAATATAGTGAAGTTTTTTTTTTGTGTTTTGATATTCAATTTTAGTTTATTTGTTTAATCTAGTGTGCCTTGTGCTTTATTATTGTATTCTTTTTTGTCTTTTTTAATTACGATGGATACTGATGATGTTATTTGCGTTGAATGTAAAAAAAGGGAGACTGATTCGAACAAACTGGTAACCTGCTTGTACTGCTTTAAAAGCGCTCATTACAAATGCCGCAATATCATTGGCAATGCCGTTCGTCGCGTAAAAGAGAATATGTACTTTTGCACACCCAACTGTTCGGACATTTATAAAAAGATTATTGAAATGAAAACTAACAAAAGTGATATTGTAGCCGCTCTCGGGTTAGAGCTGAAAATAACAGTCGCGAGTGCTGTGGCCTGTGAAATGCAGAACCTGAGGGCAGAATTTAAGTCGATTACCTCTGCTATTGAAAACTCGCAAGATTTCCTATCTACGAAATTTGATTCAATTGTCTCAGACTTTCGAGATCTAAAATCTGAAAACGAGGCCCTAAAACAAGAGATAAGTTCCTTAAGAAAAAAACAATCTTGCCTTTATGAAAATGTAAACAAACTTGAGATGAACTTAGACAAAACTGTTCGGGATAACGTCTCAAACAATGCCATTTTTCTGGGAGTCCCCTTCCTCTGTAATGAAAATACCGTTGAATTAGTTATGAAAATTGCTCATTGCATTGGTGCTAATCTAGACCGTTCCTCAGTGGTGTCTGCCGAAAGGTTGTCACCAGGTAAAAAAGCAACAAATAGTTTGGTTCCCATAAAAGTGGTTTTCACAGATAGGACCGTGAAGGAGATTTTGTTCACCAAAAAAAAGGAGTTTGGTAGACTGATCTCTACTTCGATCGACGATTCCCTGGTCATCAATGGCAAACCTACAAATGTTGCGATTCGCGATGAGTTAACCCCACTTTGCTTAGAACTATTGAACGAAATGCGCGAGCGTCAGGAATTTCTCAACATTAAATATGTCTGGTCCGGTCGAGGAGTTGTTCTTGTTAAGAAAAATGAAAAAGCAAAACCTGAAATAATTAGAAACCGGAATGATCTAAACCGCCTAACTAGCCTATACTCAAATGGTTCTTCTGACGCTGCAGACTCGCTACCTGCGAATATTTCTCCATCACCCAAAAGAAAACGAACAAACAATATCCCGAGGGAATAGTGCTTCTTGCTTTTAAAACATTTTGCTCTTTTACATATAATTTACATTTCATTTCAATGGCTTATATAGAAAATTTCTTTCACGATGATATAGACAGTTATAATGCGAGTGCTTCAATGACTAATAGTAAATCGCTGAATATTTTGCAATGGAATATAAGGGGTATGAATGAGCTTTGTAAATTTGATCAAATCTTGCAAACATTGGATCGTTGCAATAAATTAATTGATGTGCTTGTTATCGGGGAAACGTGGATCAAGTCGGGCAATGAAGATATCTTTAAAATTAGGGGCTATAATGGGATTTTTTCCTGTAGAGAACAATCGAACGGTGGAGTAGCTATCTACGTCAGAAAGAAAATTTCTCATAGAGTAGTGCTGAACACTGTTGTTAACGGCTTTCATCATGCTCACATCGAACTCTGCATAATGCAACATTATTTCGATGTGCATTGTTTATATCGCCCTCCATCTTACGATATTGGTCAATTCCTTGCCAAGCTTGAAAGTGTTCTTGCTTCCGCTTCAAATTCGCGCCCCTGTTTCATTGTAGGAGATCTCAATATACCGATTAACCTATCGAATAACAATGTCGTCTCACGTTATAAAACTCTCCTGGAATCGTATGGTTTCATATGCACGAACACATTTCCGACTCGCCCAGCTAGTTCAAATATTCTTGATCACGTTGTCTGTAGACTGGAGGATGCCGCTCGCTTACGAAACGATACGATTTACACCATAGTTAGTGATCACGTTCAAATTATATCTTCATATAAACTTGCAGTAAAAAGAGAACCCATTAATTTGACTAAATCAATAATCAATCATGAAAAACTCAATAACGACTTCCAAAATTTCATAGAAAATATCGAGTTGATTGATGATGTAGATGTATGTCTTACAAATATCATCACAACCTACAATTCTTTACTTGCGGAAAACACTAGAACGGTCTCCAAAACTTTTAAATGTAAAGGCGTTTTTTGCCCCTGGATCAATTTCGATTTGTGGACACTGATTAGAATCAAAAGTAATTATCTGAAACGAGTAAAAAATAACCCCAATGATGAAAACCTCAAAGCTCTTCTGCAATACATAACTAAAAAAGTTAATGTAATGAAAAAGCGGTGCAAAAAGGCCTACTTTGAAAACCTTCTATCCAACACAACTCATTCAAAACTTTGGAAGAATATTAATACCATTTTTGGTCGTTCAAAGTCGGATGTTCCCATCAGCCTAATTTGCAACGATATCAGAGTCACTGAGACTAAAGAAGTATGTAATGTTTTCAACGAGTATTTCTCTAGCATTGGCAAAAATTTGGCTGACAATATTCCCACGAGTCCCAACTCAAATCCTATTACAAATATACAACACGTCCAAGAAACAATCTTCTTGCGTCCTGCAACCATAAACGAAGTGATCCTTTTGATTAAAGACCTCGAAAAAAATAACAGTTGTGGTCCTGATAAGATCCCCGCTAGCGTTCTTAAGAGTAACTGTACCGCTTTTGCAAACATCCTAACCAAAGCTTTTAATTTAATAATTCAAACCGGCAGGTACCCAGACTGTTTAAAAATAGCCCGAGTAATTCCAATTTTCAAAGCTGGTGATCCAAACCAACCTTGCAACTAGAGACCAATTTCAACATTGTGCGTTTTCAATAAAATTCTTGAGAAATTGCTCATCACTCGACTACTCGAGTTTTTGAACAAACACAACCTAATTTACAACTACCAGTATGGGTTCAGGCAGGGCTGCAGCACTTTAATTGCAATGACCGAACTAATTGACTCCATCATTAGTCAAATTGATAGCAAAAGAATTGTTGGTGCCCTTTTTCTGGACCTAAAAAAAGCATTCGATACTCTGGATCACTCAATCCTGCTTAAGAAGTTAGAATGCTATGGCATCAGGGGAGTAGCAAATCATATTATTCGTAGCTATCTGTCGTATAGGAACCAATTCGTATCTATTGGAGACTCGTGTAGCTCTTATAGACCAATAGAAATAGGAGTGCCCCAAGGCAGTAATATTGGGCCACTGTTATTTTTATTGTATATCAATGACCTAGGTAGACTCGGGTTAAAAGGGACTCCTCGTCTTTTCGCGGATGACACAGCGTTGTTCTACCCGAACAACAACTGCCTGGATATTGTACGCGACATTGAATCGGATTTAAAAACACTAACGACGTATATCAACGAAAACCTTCTTTCCTTGAACCTATCAAAAACTAAATATATGCTGTTTCGTTCATCTAGAAGAGCTTTAGGCGTGCATCCAGACCCAAGAATGGGACAGTCTGTAATTCAGGAAACTAACTGCTTCAAATATTTAGGACTTCACTTAGACCCCACACTCTCCTGGATTGAGCATATAACATCTATAGAGAGAAAAGTTGCATCGTTATGTGGGGCTATGCGTAAAGTATGCTCTTTTGTTCCCCAGCATGTACTTCTAAAATTTTATTATGCGCACATCCACTCATTGCTGAACTACCTTGTATCTGTGTGGGGCCGTGCCAGTATCTCGAATCTGAAAAAGCTACAAACGCTTCAAAACAGATGTCTTAAAATTATTTATAAAAAACCATTTATGTACCCTACTATTTTGTTATACAATAATAATGCCCATAACATTTTACCTTTGCTTGGGTTGACTAACTACCAAACAATAATATACATCCACAATGCTTTGCATAATACTATTGCTCATAACAATCTAGAATTTACAACAGGCATTCGAGCTCACAGCACTAGACAAGCCAATCATTTATTATACTCCAGAGTATCCACGAACCTTGGTCAAAGACGGATTTCTTTCATCGGACCTAAGTTATTCAACCAGCTTCCTACTGATTTAAAGCAAATAACATGTCGCACTCGTTTCCAAGCAAAATTGAAACTAATTTTAAAAAATAAAATAGGAGAATTTTTAATTTAAACTTCGTTCACCACCAATCGAGCTTATTCCTTTAGCTATAATTGGTTAACATTTTTTTAATAAAAACAATTGATAAATGCATTTTTTATAGCAATTAGTAGTAAATAAATTTAAATTATTATGAGCTTCCTGCAAAGCTACGATGGGACCCTTAAAAGGATTCTTTTCCGCTGGGTACTCGCCGTAGCTTCTTGTCAAATTTTGTGTTTTGTCGGTCTCGTATTGTTTTTTTTTGTTCTCAGCGTTTCCGCGATTCGTAACTTTGTTTTATTGTGCTGACCTTTTTTTTGTACGCTGAGAACTGATGTGTCCACTACCAGGGGGCTCCGTTTGTGAGCTTTTTGGTGTGGGGGTAAGAGGCGGGCTATTAAAAAAAAAAAAAAAGCTCCCATGAATGAATCAGTCTATTCCGGGCAGAGCCGTAAATAGGGAGCACTTAGCGATCCAATGAAATATAACGAGATTATAAATAGAGGTAACACATGTCTTTTCAGTCAGTCGATGCTCGCATTTCAAACGAGCAACAGCATGGCTACATCGTCCGGACAGCACCGTGATCGGTAGACGCTATAGCAGCGGTTATCAACCTTGTTTGCTCAGCGGACCCCTTCGAAATCACCTTGGGTCATCGCGGACCCCTTAGAAATTATCCTGGCCGGGCGCGGACCCCTTCAAAATTACCCTTGGCGGTTGCGGACCCCCACGGCTTAACATCCATTTATATGCTGTCAATATAGTATTTTCAGTCTGATACGATAAAAAAACTTCTAGTTTCAATATCCGCCCGGAAAAGATTTTCCTCTTTGAGGACTCCCAGCAACGACTTTACGGCCCCCTAGGGGTCCGCGGACCCGATTTAGAATCGCTGCGCTATAGCATTTCTGCAATCCGCACACAGTTCTACTGTGTACAACTTGCACCCGTGTCCTTGCAAAGCTTGTCGCGCGCTGCACGAGTTAAAGCTTTGAATAGGGTAAACGGGTCTAATATGCTACCCTTAAGCAAACATAGCTAAATTTCTACGTTGGATACTACTCTCATTTGTTGCTATAGTAGTTAGAAATTAGTTCCTACCTATTTTTACATTCCTTACACAAAAAAATGTATAGAATTCGCTCAAACTTTGAAAACTCTCCGAATTAGCTCGACAAATTGGGACAATGTATGTGTGTGTGTTTGTGTGGGCATATATGTGCACTAATGTCATGTAATTATAAAATTAAAATGAAAGGCCTAACGTTGCCATTTGACACTATTTTTTTGATATGTTGCTTACTTTTTGAGATATCGATGATTTCATCAACACAAAAAGGTTTAAAGCAACTATCTTTCGAAAAATGCAATGCAGTATTTTTA
Source organism: Topomyia yanbarensis (assembly GCF_030247195.1). NCBI lineage: Eukaryota > Metazoa > Arthropoda > Insecta > Diptera > Culicidae > Topomyia > Topomyia yanbarensis. The sequence goes on from NC_080671.1 coordinate 442,628,209, forward strand.
TTCCTCGTTTACCAATTTTCACTAACTAAAAATGAGAGTATTGCTTTACGGGTGTTTTGGGGACAAAACTAAACCGATTTTGAATATCGGGGTATGAAAACACATCTGCGTGATTCGAGGAATTCGATTCCGAAAACATTTTGTGAATTTAGTCAATAATTAACGAACTATTTCTCAAAAATTAATACGCAAGTTCATTTCAAAGACAAAACAATGCGTAAATTCACTTCAAAGTAAAAATTTGACCAGAGTTGATGTGTTTATCCGTTGGATTAAGCATTGGGTACAGTCGTGAGATAGACGTTGGATGGTATATGGATGCACAGATCACCAAGTAATCCACCTAGTAGTGAGAAAAAAGATTTCTAACATAATTCATTTTCATATTTTACTCGTAGCATCACCGAGAGCAACTGTGGTTTTGAATAACAAAAATTTAGTGAAAGTTTATCTTCTTTTGCAAGATTTTTGTTATACCAATTATCGCGTAAAAATTATCAGTTGCATTATGTATAGTAAAGATGTAAGGAATCATAATTTTGCCTTATTTACAAAAATAATGTCACAGCACTAACCATCGCCCCTTTAGTATAGAACAAAGTCACTTGCGGAAACAAACTAAATATTACATTCTGCTTGAAAAAGAAAATATTTGTAGTCCTGACAAAATTTGTAAAATATTTGTATTATGAGAAAACTATAACTAATTTTTGTTCAAATCCTGCTTTCCTCTGAAGATGAGAGGCTATTGCTTCGAAACGTTGCACTAAGGGGAGTCATATGACCAGAAACCGAAAACTACATCAACTCCAATTTAATTCAAGTCTGTACTGAGTGTTTGAATATACTATAATTACGGAAATCCTTGGGTATTTCAAATTGGATAATATGGTTGTTTGAAGATACAAATGTTGAAAAGAGACATCCCACGTGCACTTTTTTAAACTTTTCGTATATCTACTGTATTTTGAATGAATCAAATGCTCAAATGTGTCATTTGAAAATTGAGATCACCTGTTTTGGGTTCATATTATCGAATATGCAGATTCCTTGTATTGGAATGCACTTTTATGAAAAATAACGGATCAAATTCCTTAAATATGAGAACGCTTTATTTGAAACTTCAATGCCAGAATTAGTACAGGCATTGGACAATTCAATAGACGTTTCGTTGGAGTGCTCTGTATTCTACACGTAAATTAGTGAGTATTTCATTCACACTTTATGCATTGGACAAATAGTTGATCTCACTGAATTTATGTCATACATATCACTGTGTAACTACAACCGATACTGAGTTGTACTGAAAACCCCAATATACATTTTTCATGATCAATGTGACTAAAAGCATATTTTTTTGCGAAAAAAATACGACTTGTAGTTTCAAGAATGTTCGTGGCTCAAATGCAGTCCAGGGACACTTTCAATGACCACTGGCTTTTCGATAAATTTAAATACTTATTCTGGTAGTTTGAACCAGAGCCTAAAATTCTCATACCTATTCAATGAACGAAGAAATTCATAGAATTCATCTTCGTCCTTTCCTCGCTCCGTCGCTAAATGCATGAAAAAATAAAACAATAAATGCCATGTCCCCTCATCTTTCGATTCTACGAAAACGAGTGGCAGCAGCAGCGCCTTTTGTTTTCCTATGACAATCCGAAATTTCAATTTCGTTTTGATGCATGCTCAGTAATTTGCGATTCTCAATTATTAAAAGAAATTAATGCAATGTGCCTCTAATAATGCAACTAGAGCGTAGTTAAAATGAGAAATATGCACACCGATCAGGCTTCCGTCTTACAATACCATCATTAGCTCTCAAATCTACAGAATCGAGCATCGACAAATAAATATCATTGCTAGTGTATTTTCGTTTCCCCAGCAGTAAGTTCAATATCGAAGTTACCAATATCATTCTGAATCTCAAAGCGAAAACGAGCGTGCGAAGAGAATAATGAAAACGCTCTGCTACATGCTTGCTTTGTCCTAGCCCGTTGTCTCATTTTCGATTTCGCAAAGTGCTAGTGGCATGGAAAGAAGCTTCGTTCTTTCGTCAGTTTCGCCTGATTTTGGCAAATGAAAAAAACATTTTCCGACTCTGGTTTGAACCATTCCTTTGTCATTGTATTTTTTGTGTAAGACTCATAAACCTATATATCCAGAACGAGAATTCCGAACGAAACATTTCGCAAGGTGATGAGGATGGGAGGAAAGGGACAGCATTGTAATCGACTGTAATTGCCAACATAGCCTAGATACTTGACACTCTTGTCCATATACTTCAATGCAAATGCATACTATTTACAGGTGGTCTCATCTCAGTTTACTATTTCCAAATATGCGTTAAAATACTGGACCTGAAAATTCTATTCTATACAAAAATCAGTTTTCAGATATCTGTGACCAAAAAAACATCTTTCAATTCCAAGACAAATTCCTGATTTCTAGATTTCCTGATGACTAATTAAGGCCCACCAATAAAGTAGAAATACCAGATAATCTTAAAATGTCATCAAGAAAAGAAGTACGAAAACGTGCTATTTGCAATGGGGAATTTCTCAATTTTGGAATTCGTGAAATTCGTTTTACATTTACTTCATTTAACTAACTTTTTGAAGTAGAATACTTCTAACGTTTCAATGTAGGGGTCCCGCTTCAAAATTTTCTGCCAGAATTTTACCCGATTTTTTCAAACGTGAATATCTGCCTTTGTACTGAATGAAAAAATAAGATTATTACACTATCAGATTGAAAATATGGACAACAATTTTGTATCCAATTCGGTAGTATGTACAATTACTAAAAATAACGGAAATAATAAATTTTATGAAAGTAGTAATTATCTGATCCATGATTGGTTGGTACAATTCGCTCAAAAAGCAAGCGTTGCTGGGACTGCCTCTTTTTCATCGAATGAACTGCGACGCATATAAAAAAAAAAAAAACACGAGAAAAAATCGTTAGTTTGTGTTCTGACGTTGTAAGCGTAGCAGCTGCTGCGTTTTATGTCAGCTTTCTTCGATGGTAGGTAATATATACCATGACTGCCTGAATTTTTGTATTTCAATATCACACTATTGAAAAACAAGCAAAAATTAACAGATCTCGAAAACGTGAAAACTCCCATACATCAGTCAATCAGCGCCGTCAATGGGGAGCAGCTTAGTGATTCAAACGAACACGAAAACTTATAAATAAATGTGCCGTGTGCCTGTTTGAATCAGTTGTTGCTCTTTTGCCAGACAAGTAACATCGTGCCTATAGCGATTTGAGCACCCAGCACACTACGCTTCTATGAATGACGTCATCCTTGACTATTTAAATAATATCATTTCTCGAGCGACTTCATTCTCCCGTCGAACGTCGGGCCGTAAAGAACAGCAGAAGCAATCATGCATGTTGACAATCCGCTGCGATGAGTACTGCATTTGATCACTGCTACCGCTGGGGGTGATCCGATGTAAATAGTGCGCGGCTGGAAGAGTTGGCAAACCTTTTTTTGCAGCTGACTAATTGTTCCATTCTGCATGTTATAATATGATCATAGTTTAGCTATATTAACATTAATTGGGAGAATAATACAATATAATAAATATCATTGAACCAACATTTCCCCCTGTAATCGCAATCATAACGCTTGTTACCGATCTAAGTTTTAGCTGTTTCGTAACAATATAATTTCATCCATCATTAATTCAATTATAGTATGTATGTTATGATTTTGTTCTTTTTTGCCTTTCTCATATAAAGAAAGGCTATGCAATCACTGTAAAAATCGACTTTTTAACCGAGGCCCGGAGGGCCGAGTATCATACACCATTCGATTCAGTTCGTCGAGATCGGCAAATGTCTGTGTGTGTATGTATGTGTGTGTGTGTCATTCAAACTCACACAATTTTCTCAGAGATGGCTGAACCGATTTTCGCAAACTTAGTTTCATCTGAAAGGTATAACGCTCCCATAAGCTGCTATTGAATTTTTAGTTGATCCGACTTCCGGTTCCGGAGTTACGGGTTGAAGAGTGCGGTCACACAGCAAATTCCCATATAAACTGGTACCACCATGATGTTCAAATGATGTAAAACATATTAAAATTGATGTAACATTACTCTAGTTTGCGGGTCTGAATCACTAATGATCAATCAAAGCAGCTTTGGCCACATTGGCCACCTATGACGGTTCATAACGCCCCCGGGGAACCCGCCAAGTTCCTAAGCTAATATCACACCCATTCTCCAACGAATTCTCTACCGATTTTTACAAACTTGATTTCAAATGAAAGATACAGTAATACCATTGACTGCTGCTGAATTTCATTCTGTTCTGACTCTTGCTTCCGGAGTTACAGGGGTGTTAGTAAGGATACACTGGAATTTCCCATATAAATTGGTACAATCGTAATACCTCAGAGGCTAAAAACTATTGAAATGGTCACCAAATTACTTTTAATCGCAGATCTAGATCACTGATTGCCAATCAAACATTCTTTGAATATATTGTCCACTATCGACGATTCCGGAAGTCCGGAATTTCGGACATATTCCACAAATAAAGTCACATCGGTTCTTCGGTGATGACTGAACCGATTTTCTCAAACCAAGTCTCAAATGGAAGGCAAAATATGCAGCTGAGTATTGCATCAGAGCCCCTCCGCCCCTACCCCCCCCCCCCCGCCTTGCCCTTACATCTCCCTCCTTAATCACCACCGTCCCCTTGGACCACCCTCACGCCCGCATTTCCTTCATCCACCCCGTATACCAAAATAAGATGAAGGATTTCCGACGCATCCTCCACTCCCACTCTACTAACCCCCCATTCCCTCCACTTTTAAACCCATTCCACCAACATTTCAAAATATAATCACATGAAGATAACATTGAACTCATGCTGATTAAGCTAATTAAATACTATTCTTTTGCCTTTCTCATATAGAAAGGTTACGCAATTGCTCCAAAAACCGACTTTCTAACCGAGGCCCGGAGGGCCGAGTCTCATATAACATTCGACTCAGTTCGCCGAGATCGCAAAATATCTGTGTGTATGTATGTGTGTATGTATATGTGTATGTATGTATGTATGTATGTATGTATGTATGTATGTATGTGTATGTGCGGATTTGTTAACAAAATGTCCACATCGGTTTTGACGTAGGACTTACGTCTTTCTTTACTATACTGGGTGTCATTTCAAAATTTTCAAAACGGATGCGTTACGTACACTTTGAACTCTAATAACTTTTCTCCTACTCAAGGAATTACTAATTTTGTTTCATAAATCGAAAGGAAAACGTTCAACGCTTGCTATTGATACCTTGTTTGCTATGTAAAACTTGTTTAAAAAGTTCAAAAACTACTTTTAATGCGAATCAACATTAATGCTAAAACCTATAAATATAGGTGTCACAGTTTTTCTTAAAGCCAGACGTGTGTAAGCCACAGAGCAGAACACACGTACGTGTGCTGCTCAACGAGAAGCTGCATTTTGACCACCAACCAAATCATAGCTACTGCCTTATCGCTGCCAACCAGTCGTCGCCCTGCGTGAAATTCATTGCTCTCAGAAGTGGACAGAGTTACTAATTCGCAAGCTGCTCTTCCAGTGCCTGGTCCGTGAGATTGCACAGAATTTCAAAACCTACTCTTCCGGAGCTCAGCCGTAATGGCCCTTTAAGAAGCCAGCGAGGCCTGCCTGGTTAGTTTGTTGGAAAATACCAATCTGTGCGCTATCCATGCCAAGCGAATAATCATCATGCCGAGCGGGAAACGGCGAAATAATATTCACAACAAACTGTCCTTATTAGGACCACAAAATCGTTCTCAGAAGAATTACAATTGAAATTTCCATTTCGTGCTTTGGAAAATAACTTCCCTCTTATCGGGTTAGTTATTTTCTATAATAATATCCGAAAAATGTGCGATAAAACCAATTAACTGACCAATTGGACGGAAGCAATAAAATACCTACAACAATTTGAGTCAGAAAAGTGATATTAACGGAAAAATGCTTCGATCGTTTCTAAGTGTTTGGCAGCTGAAGTTGCCGATTTGTTTTCCAACGTCAATTATTTGCGCTGTGCTGTACGGAACAGATTTTTGCGCGATTTGTTGGGAAATAATTAAAACAATTGTGTAGTAGATTCCGTAGATTTTACCGTAAATTTTGATAGAAATGATTTTGTAAAAGCATTAATTAGCCGTGCTTTGAATGGTGGTTTTGCAAATCTTTCTAGAACATTAGTGAATGTGGAATGATGAAAATATTTTCATTTGTCGCACAAAGGGATGGACTACCATCTGCACTAAGAAGTTTATAAAAGAGATCGCATTCCGATATACAATGCTCATTCGATGTGAGCTGCGAAAGGGGAATGTTCGTGTATGTACGCAGCAGAAGCGAATTCGGGCAAGGTTCGAATCGTTAGCAAGGATTCTCGTCTGGTATCACCAAACATAGTTATCTACAAACCGTTCTTTTAGGATGAAAACATAATGGAGAAAGAATTGAATTAGAAAGTTCCATTTAATAAGTTTGCGCCTGTCAATTCTTGTGTACATTTACCAGTGATTCATATAAGCAAATGTTTATCAAATTAATCTACAAACCCGAAGGTTTTTGCAAGTCCTAGAAAATCAGTGAATGTGGCAATCTCATTCGACATGAAATTTCCAGTAAACATTCATTCAAAAAGTGCATTGGCTCAAATTATCCATGAATGTCATATGATATGCCCAAGTTTAGTCCTACGTCAACACCGCGGTTACGTCCCGGACATTACCCACTCCTAGTTTTTTGGAGATGGCTGAACCGATTTTTACAAACTAAGATTCAAATGAAAGGTACTATTCCCATAGGTTGCTATTGAATTTGATTTTCAACCGACATCTTGTCCCGGATTACGAGTTGAAGAGTATGGTTACAAAACAAAATTTGTTGATTTGTCCACATCGGTTTCTCGAAATTTTCTGAATCGATTTTGACAAACTTGATTTTAAATGGAAGGTCCATCAGCTGCTGTTGAATTTTGTGTGGATCCGAATTCTGCGATGAATGTAAAAAGGTGAAATTTTTGCCTTTCTCAATAGAAAGGTATTGCAATTGCTCTGAAAACCGACTTTTTAACGGAGGCCCGGAGGGCCGCGTGACATATACCATTCGATTCAGTTCGTCGAGTTCGGCAAATGTCTCTGTGTGTGTATGTATGTGTGTGTATGTGCGTATGTGTGTGTGTGTATGTTACCAAAAATGTCACTCATTTTTCTCAGAGATGGCTGAACCGATTTTTTTCGTACGGATCGCTTATATGGGGCCGGAAATATAGACTAAATCGTCCGGTCACATATGAAATTCCCATATAAGCCGGAACTCAAATTTTTTTTCAAAGGGGGGACCCCATGAAATTTCAGAAATCGAATTCGCATTTTTGATGCCAAACATCTTTAAAATGCATGAAACGTCGATATTTTATGTTATCTCGAAAAAAATTTTTTTTGTAAGAGTCGACTTTTTGGGACTGCCGATTTCGCATCTTTTTGCCTTTCTCATATAGAAAGGTTATGCAATCACTCTGAAAAACGTCAACCTAATCCCGGCCCGGAGGGCCGAGTGTCATATCCCATTCGACTCAGTTCGTCGAGATCGGAAAAAATCTGTATGTGTGTGTGTGTATGTGTGTATGTATGTGTGTATGTGTGTGTGTATGTATGTGCGTATGTGTCAAATAATGTCACTCATTTTTCTCGGAGATGGCTGGACCGATTTGCCCAAACTTAGTCTCAAATGAAAGGTGCAACCTTCCCATCGGCTGCTATTGAATTTTGGATCGATCGGAATTCTGGTTCCGGAATTACGGGTTTCAGAGTGCGGCCACACAGAAATTTCTCATATAAACTATAGGAAAAATTAAAAATAGAATTTTTATTTTTGATGCTAAATGTGTTCAAGGTGCATGAAACGTCGAGATTTGATGCAAACTGGAAAAAAAAATTGACGACGGTTCACTTTTTTGGATTTTGGCACATTTTTGCCTTTCTCATATAGAAAGGTTATGCAATCACTCTGAAAAACGTCAACCTAATACCGGCAAATTTTTTTTTTCGACTCGCATAAGGTTTCGGAATTTTCCATCCAGCCCTCATACCCCTCCCTTTCAACCCCATCATCTTTAAACCACCACTATATCACAAAGCATACCAATTTAAGCTGGGGAGTCGTTCGTTCATGGGACTTTCGCCCTTCTCACATACCCACCCCCGCATGACAAAATGAGTTAGCAAGCAGATAACATTGAGCTAATGCTGATTAGGCTAATGGAGTATGATACTTTTTTGTTTCAAGTGTTTCACCGTCGACACGTAGCTCATCAAGTTCGTGGCTGGCATGCCATTGTATATAAGTGCAAAGTGTACTAAGAATGTAATGGACATTTCCACAATTATGTTGAACATAAAAAAGCCTCCGTGCCATGGTTTAGAGAAATGAGAAAGGCACAATTGCACCGCTAGGTGGATTAAAACAGGTTTTTTACTTTGAAGAAGGTCGGTCGAAACATTTGGACAAAAGTAGATAAAATTCTGCTGTATTTAATATAGGAATTATAATTGGAACGGAAATAAAATTCACCAAGGGGCTGATAAAAACGTGTTTTCACTGTATAGGTATATTTTAAAAGTTTGATTAAATTTTGTAGTTGGTAAGCTATTTGAACCCCTTTCCTCCCCCTCCTTGCTCATTATGCTTCATACTTCCTCCTTTTACCCTTAAACGTGATGTTTTTTGAATGGCCTTATAAAAAAGATTTATAGTCGTTTTTTGAATATATGTTTTTGCATTCAAGAGGCAGCATAAGCCAAATGGTTATTCCTGGATTTGATAGCGTTTGCTTTATAAACCCTAATGAATATGATTTTGTCTGCGGAAATTTGCGGATTATAATGCTATTTCATAACAAAATGTTGCTTTGTTGGCACTAAAACTAAACTAAACTCGATAACTCTACAGATATAAGAGGTAGAAATAAACTTGCATAACTAAAATTGTGTACTTTCCAATGCCGGACAAAATCTTACAACATTTTGAAATTCTAAACAATCGGTTAGAAAAGTTATGTTGAAAAAAAGTGATTTCCGGGGTGTATCATAGAAAATTCCACAAATGTTTATTAAAACCAAAAGATAGATATATAGTCTCTTCAGCAAAGTTGTTTCTTATTATGTTCTCTACAGGTCTTCTGAAAACAGTTTTTACTTATTTTCATAAATGACCAAACAAAAATTTGCTTCTCTACTTTAGGGGGATTGATTACAAAACCAATACTTTACTAAAATGGGGAATATTTTATAGACAAACTTTGCTGAACACACTATAGCTCAAAAATCATTTTTTCGTGGTCAAAACAATTTCGATCACGTTTTTGTCTATTCGGAAACACTGTGTAGCGTTCTCTCGTTAAAAGTCTAATTTTCGGCTGATCTGCACATAATGGTCACGTATGAATGGATTAGTTTTATCGGACTCACCACATGAACATCATTTGGAACACCCGGGAAGAAGTTCCTCCAAGTACTAGCTGTGACGGAATCCGCTTCTTTGTATCTTGACATGCATTTTTTAATCACGATGTCAGGGGTGCGCAGGGATAAGTCATGTAAGCGAACTTCTATAGAGTCATTGTCAGTATAATACGAGGATGGTGATTTTAACGCTGCCGTATTCAGCGACCGATGCACATTGTTTCGCGAAACAAATACTTGGGTAGTGTCCCTGAACAAAATTAGCACCTGATGTGAAATGTGATGCAATTGAAGGGTTTTTGCTTCTGCCAGATTTAGCGCTATCTGCACTTTTAATAAAAATTATTCCATTTCCCGAATGGCTGGATTATGGGACATTTTGAAAAGTCAATAGCAGCACAGTTTATCCACAGTGGTGCTTGCTTTTGCTGTGTATCGACACTCATCACTATTTCAAACGGTAGGTAGAGGCAACGTGTTTGTGCACTGAATAAAGAATAAGCGATAGGTAAATTGTTTGCTTGCTTCACTCATGTCAATGGCGGAGCGATTTCTAATGCTTCTTTCCTGTGCGAGTTGAGGAGGGAGACTGGAATTCAATAATCTCGTTAAGAAAAGCCCATCTGTACTATAATAGCTCTGTGCCCCCACTTAATCTTATTAAAACTATATTGCCCCTTCTTGAATTTGGAGATATATTCCTAACTTTAAATTTGCTTTGTTTTATTATAAAAAAACCTTCTATGTGTAATCCTCTAACTTTAAGGAATTTAAAATCTAAAACAAACAAATTGGTACCTTTAAGCTAACGCAAACATGCCTTATCAGATAAACGAATTAAATAAAGAAAAGTATGGCATGTTTCACACATCCAAAATACCTTAGCACTAAGCTCGAAGTTACCAACTCATACGTTAAACTGGTGCATTTTCAGTTTAACAAACAAATTCAATCCCAAAATCCATCACAATAAACTGCTTATGACACATTCCGTGGGCTTGTACACCACAAGGACGTTTTTGTTTTGTTTTATTTTGGTATCACAATTTTTTGTTCTCGTTTTGGTAGTGTTTATACCATTGAAAAATTATAAAATCAAAACTTTTGACACTCCGACTTACTAATGGCAATTCCCATAGACCAACTCGACCATGTTCTACAAATTTTCAACAGCTACAATGAACATATCCAATTCACTTACGAAACTGAACAAGACAACAAATTACCCTTTCTGGATATGCTGTTGGTCAGACAAGAAAACCAAAAGGTAAAAACAGAGTGGTATATGAAACCAATTGCCAGTGGCAGGTTTCTAAACTACCACTCACTCCACCCGCTGCATCAAAAGATTAACATGGCTCGGAATTTCGTTCAACGAGTAAACACCCTATCCACTAACCTAAACGACAATGAAAAAGCACTCATCATAGATAAACAGCTAACCCTAAAGAGCTACCCAAAATCTCTCCGCAAAAGATTTATCAACCGGATGCATCAACAAAATTATCACAATGTACCCTCCCCACCGCCAGCTGATGAAGACCTGCAACATACTTACCGATCAATAGCATACATTCCATACCTGTCGAATAAAATCGACAAGCACCTGAAAAACGATTACAAAAACATACGCCTAGCACATCACAACACAAAAACAGTTGGAGATATATTTACTAAACTAAAAGATCCCCTACCCAAAGAACCTCAAAACAACATCATCTACAACATACCATGCTCAAACTGCCCAGCATGCTATGTGGGCATGACGACCAACAAATTAAAAACCCGGATCAGCGGTCATCAGTCTCACTACAGTGCACTGGAAAAATACAAACAAGAAGGATACACCGTCACCGACCCACAAATCGCAGCTCTAATGGAAAAAACAGCACTATTACACCATAGCATCACACACGACCACAAGTTTGACCTAAAAAACACAATAATTGTAGACCGCCATCACAAAAAACATGCACTACCGTTTATTGAACTTTGTCACATAGCAACCACCGAAAACAGCATTAACAAACGAACAGACACTGAAGATTTAAACGCAATATATGCTGGAATAATACACACTCTAAAAAACCAAAACAAACATAGAAGAAAACTGACAGCAACCGCTACCATTATAACCTCATGACACCACACACGCACACACCCATCCAGCCAAACCTGTCAAAACAAAATAGTAATCGAAAAGGGAAAAGATAAAAAACCAAGCTCTGAACTAGTACACGGTAGAATATTCAAACCAAGCTTTTTTTAAATACTAGATTAGCGAGGAAGGTTTTTTACAGTGAAGTGCGAAAAATTATTGACACAGATGCAGTAAGTACACAGACAGATTTTGACCAATTCAAGTTATAGTTTTTAATTTTCACAAATAGCCACTATTGGACACCATTACAAAATAAACACACTAGACAACGAATGTTAGACATACACACACACATACAACAAAAAACGGATAGTTTCTGTAAGTACAGTTTCACAGACAAATCGGACATATTTAAAACAAATCCTGACATACTATATCATTATAGATTCCTTGAAAAAGGTGAAATAAATCACCGAAACCGTCGGATATTGAAGCAATACGTCGTTTTTGCTGTTTTATTGACTGCTAAGCCGAAACTTGTTACCAGAAAATCAATCTTCACAGTCGTTAAACATCCACACACGTTATTATTATTCAATTCGTTTATTCGTTTGCGTTAGCTTAAAGGTGCCAATTTTGTTTTGTATTACATTTTAAATTACTTAAAACTAGGGGATTACATATTGATTTTTTAATGAGACTAAGGAGATTTTATAGCTATCTTATACTATTCACAAAGGGGTAATTTAATTTTCATAAGATTAGAGGAGTCATTTAGTTTTTATTAGTGGAGCAAATAATTTTTAACAAAAGAGGTCAATTTTACAACAATCTTAAAAGTAGGAATAACTAAAGGGCGCGATTGAATTTTGTAAAGATTCGGGGAGATTAATTGGTCGGTGTTAAGTCAGACCGGACTAAGTCGCAAAACATCAAAAAATGAGTTAATGATAGCACTGGATAAAGAATTTCTTCATCTACATTCCAATTTTACCGGATTTGAAATATGAAACAATAAACAAGAAATATGGCAAAAATTATTTTCCAATTATAATGTAAAGGATGCTGCGATTCAAACTTTAAACGCATTTTTCTCGAAATCAATGCACTGTCACTTAGTCCGGTCTGACCTAACACCGACCAATTAGAGTTAGCTTTATGTGGTAGTAGAGTTGAGCAACGAGAGCGCGAAGATATTAGCCCCCCCCCCCCCTATAATACCCTAATGGCTGTTATACTTCTGGTTTTAACAGTTAGGGGAGGGAGGGTGGACAAAGATGACAGGGGGGAGAAACTTATAAACTTTCAGTTTCAGGCATCGGAAGATCAACGGCATAGATTACAGACTCGGGTGGCCTTCATCAGGAAGAATCATGTACTGGGACGCTAGGTGGTCCTCCTCAAGACGTTAGAGGTTTCGATTTCGTAGTACGGCTCAGATGTGGATTGGCAACACTTCAAGTTGCGCATGTGATGTTCGTACTGTAGGTCCCGTGTTTGTTGGCTCATTCAACAGATATGTTTTGTGTCGCCTTGGAGTCGCATCAAACCTTCGTAGGTGTATGATACATGTGGAAGAGAGCGTTTCTAAGAATGACAGGAAATAAGAAGGGGCAGTTAAATTTGTATATTGATGGTTTTTAAGAAGGTGTAAACGAGGGACATAAAGAGGAGACGTTGGTTGGTCTTCCTTGGGCCGAGACCTGGCGGAACTGTACTCGGTGCACGCCCAGAAAATGTGCTCGATGTCGTGATAGCCGTCGCCACAAGCGCAGATACCACTGTCCACGAGCCCAATACGCCGGAGATGTGCATCCAGCGTGTAATGGTTCGCCATGAGTCGGGACATCCGACAAATAGTTAAAAAATATATAGAGAATTAAGTTGAATTTCACGGACAAATTCTGAATTATTGACGTCTAAAAAAAGTTCTACTTCAAGAAATTATTATTGCAATTTTAATCTGTTTGAAGGAATTTGTTCGTTATTGAGTGTATAATAATAAAACCGGAACGGTTTTCACCATTATTTGAGCACTAATATTTTTGAACTAATAGAAATTTTGATTGTTTCTGTGTTGTAGCGTCACGAAAAATGCCTATTTTTCATTTTATTAAAAAATTCAAATTTTGTTCGAATTCATATTCTTGATTCTTTCTGATTGTTTTTTTCAGATGTTTAACTGATTGTTTTTGCAACAAATATTTTAAGTCCTTTTGAATGCAAAAGACTTCGAAGATTTTCGGAAAGATGGAAGAGACGGGTCTGGAAGACTCCTTATGGCCCGCACCTCAACAGCATGGGTATTTTTAGAATGGTCTTGAAGAGTAGGTTCCAAAAATTGATTTTTGACTCAATTTTGAAATCCAATATGGTGATTTCCGATTTAGCAAAATTCGCTATAACCCAATAAATATTGGTATTTTTGGAAGTTGAAGTTGTAGTACAAATAGTTTTAATTAAACAGTTGAATTTACTTGAATTTTAGCAATTTGTTTAATTTGAATCAATTCAAACCCCAACTCACACCACATATGTCTCTTTCTTCTCTCACTTCCATGCTCACTGCACTCTTCTGGATGAACACGTAAAAATATTTTGCATTTCGCTGGTTTATGATTAGATCTTATATTCGAGGATCTTTTGGATGATTGTCCAGATTTTTTACGCGAGAATTTCTGGGGACCGGAAATACCCATATTGATTGGGTTACAGCGATTTTCGCTAAACCGGAAGTCGCCACCTTTGAATTCAACATGGCGTCAAAAATCAATTTCTGGCACCTACTCTTCAAGATCATTCCGAAAATATACATATTGATTGGGTTACAGGCCATATTCGATTATCCGTAGTCCGACCATCCGAAGAAATTGTTTCGATTATTCGTACATTATTTTTTCTCAATCTACATTACACATCTATAATTTATTATTTGATACCAACTACAGTTTCTAAAAGAATATCAAATCAATTACAACTGATACTAACTACGGTTTCTGAAGGACCACAATTTTACGCTCTCAAAATATATTTACAAAAATATGTAGAAATATACAAATTTCACATTTTTAACAAAACACACTTTGTTTCTATCCCAATATTTAAATACAAAAATCGATAGAAATTGACAGGTACAATTACTGGAAGAACAAAATTTTAAAATCTATGATTTACTCTGTAATTTTTAGAATTGGCAGCTCCAATATGTATGCTTGCGAAACTCGACGCAGTGCTAGTCAATGATGGTTCCACTAGCTCATTCCGTAGGGATGGGGTCGAGTCGTGGATTGACGCAACGTTTGCCAGCGCGGGTCTGGTTCCAGACATGGACTGGAGGATAGACGAGGGCTACACCCTTAATGATCACCCAGCAATACGCTTTAGGATCAACTATGGTGTGCAGCATCCGAGGGTGGGTGATCTCTGCCAGGTACGCGGGTGTAAGACCAATCACTTCGACAGCGAAGTTTTCACCGCGGCCCTGGGACTGGAGGCCAACACCGACAGTCTAAGCGGGGATGCGCTGGTAGCTGTTCTATCACGCGCGTACGACGCCACCATGTCGAGGGAAACCCTGCCAAGAAATGGCAGACGCCCGGTATATTGATGGAGTGCCGAGCCGAGATCAGCCTGCCTCAAAGCTAGACGTAGGACGCAACGAACCCGCACCAAGGAGGTAAGAGCAGACCGTCGTGAAGTGTTTCGAGCTGCGAAATTGGCCCTTAACAAGGCCATTTAAAGCAGCAAGAGAGCGTGTTTCGACAACCTGTGCGAGAGTGCCAACGCGAATCCGTGGGGTGACGCCTACAGGATCGTGATGGCTAAGACCGAAGGAGGCTTTTCACCCCCAAACGGTCACCGGACCGGTTGACGAAGATTATCGAAGTACTTTTCCCGTCTCTAGTCACAAGTCCCTGGCCTCCTGCGCCACAAGCTGCAGCCGAAACGGTGTCCCAGGTGACGAACGAAGAGTTAATTCCCTAGCAACGAACAAAGCCCCAGGGCCTGATGGAGTTCCAAACAGCGCTCTCAAGGCAGCAATCATAGCGAACCCGAACATGTTCAGGCTAGCTATGCAGAGATGCCTTGACGAGTGCCGTTTCCCCGATAGATGGAAAAGGCAGAAATTGGTGCCCGGGAAGCCGCCAGGCGACCCATCGGCGTACAGACCAATCTGTCTGATCGACACGACTGGCAAACTGCTTGAGAGGATCATCCTCAACAGGCTAACCCCGTACGCGGAAGGTACAGACGGTCTGTCAAGCAACCAGTTTGGCTTTCGGAAGGGTAAGTCCACAGTGCACGCTCTCAACTCAGTGATAAATACTGCCGAGATAGCGATCCAACGGAAAAGGCGAGGTATTCGATACTGTGCGTTAGTGACACTTGACGTGAAGAACGCATTCCACAGCGTAAGCTGGGATGCCATCGCACTCTCGTTACGCCGGCTTAGCCTGCCGGTGGGTCTGTACCGGATCTTGGAAAGCTACTTCCAGAACCGTGTACTATTATACGATACCGGTCAGAGAAGTGTTCCTATTACCGCAGGAGTCCCACAAGGTTCGATCCTGGGCCCGGTATTATGGAATCCTATGTATGACGGGGTTCTGAGACTAAAGTGTTCTCCTGGTGTCAAGATCGTCGGCTGCGCCGAGGATGTAACCTTCGTGGTTTACAGGGAGTCAATCCCCGAGGTAGAACTGACTTCTAGGATCTCTTAGCTGAATTATGCAATAATGAAAAAATTTCTTTGGGTGTCACAAAGGGATCAATGTGAGTTGAGTGCTATCTAATTATTGGAACCTTAGATAAACTGTTCAGAAAGCTGCAGCGTCAGAAAACGCCGTAGAGTTCCAGTCTGTACTAGGCCTGTGGTTTTCTGGACAGGATATTCTTGTAAAGAATGAATATATTAATTTAATATTCATTCCAAAATATTTTCTTTGCTTTGTTTTAGGTATTGAAGCAAATTGAATGCGTGGTAAAAACGCTTTTAATCCACCTAACAGTGTGATGAGACATTTCTTATAACTCTTATCACTCTCTTCGGATATTATATCGTTTGAGAACATTTAGAACTTGATGCTTCGCGATGTTTTTGATAACACATACTACATGGGATAGTGGCAGGACTCAGAGAATCGCTCAAATCAGCATAGGCCAACATCAGTGTTAGAAATCTCAAACCAAATCAATGGGAAAGCAAAAAAATGGCCCATAAAATAGACATACCAACGAATTATTGTTAATGCTCTGTTAATAAAATATCTAAATTGTGGTGGGAAAACTGAATTTTCCTAAAGGGGTTATATATTGTACTGAGCCAAAAAAATCGAATTTTTTTTTGAATCGATTTGAAGTTTATACTTTACTCAAATTTCCAACGCGACTGAGAACTAAGAAATTAACACTTTTTGTTGAAAAGGGCGATACTAGCAGTGATACCATTGAAAGAAAATCAACAGTGAATATTTCCAGACTTGGTTTTATTTCCTATTTAAGAACTATTGTGTTTTTTACATCCTAGATTGCATGATTCAGTGATCGAAACCCAATACTTCATAAAGTATTTGAAATTATTAAATTAAAATTTGTTTTTGCTATTGAAATTGACAAATTGATAGTATCGCCCCTCTGGAGATTGTTTACTTTTTCGGTCCCACCTATCAGCATTGAAGTATCGCCCTTACGTTTTTTGACAATAACTACCGTTCTACACCACCGACTTCATCCGGGTTTTTTCAATAGCGATCATTGTTTCTATTTACAGCTGGTATCAGCTTGATAATCCTAAAAAATACGAATATAACAGTTTCGCCTCTAAACTGCTAGCAAAAAAGTATCGCCCTGTTTGTTTGCATGGAGCGTGGAGGGCGAAACTTTAAATAAACAAACAAAAATACAGTTTCGCCCGTTGTATTTTTTGCTGTAGTTTAAGAAAGCAATATCGTAGAATCCAAATTTTGTAGGTTAATTTGTGCGTTTCAAAGTTTTCATTCGCATGTATGAAAAAAGCCTTATGTTTACATTTGTAAGTATCGCCCTTTTCACAAAAAAGCGTTGAAATGAAATCGCAGCTCCTGCTATCACGTTATCTCTGAAGTTCATGCGTGCATAGTTCCAAATTTTACTTCGACATCGACTTTTTCTAAAGGTGACTTCCCAGTAGTATCCTTGATTTGAATTATTATCGCTGATCCTAATGCCAAAGAACAAATAAAAACCTTTCGAAAACGAACCGTTTGGGAAAATCATCATTGTTTACGCCAGTCTTAGCATTGTTGAATCATTTTAGCATGAACCCACTGTAGTTCAAAACAGTTTATTACTAGCTTAAAATTCGAGTAGCTGTACGTTACGGAACAGCTTGAAGCAATGAGTTGCGTTTCACGCATACATAGATAAGGTTCTAGAATATTCTCATTTCCTGTATGAACAGTTGTGTTCATCTAATAGTGGTAGCAACCTATATATATATATATATATATATATATATATATATATATATATATATATATATATATATATATATATATATATATATATATATATATATATATATATATATATATATATATATATATATATATATATATATATATATATATATATATATATATATATATATATATATATATATATATATATATATATATATATATATATATATATATATATATATATATATATATATATATATATATATATAGTTCAAACAATTAACAGTAAAACAGTCATCATTCAAAGTTGATATTAAGAGCTAGTATCAAGAATTATCCACAGTCAGTCAGTACTAAACAGTTATCATCAAACGAAAACCTCTTTACAGTACTGCACTGTACAATAAATTACAGTTGAATCATATCGGATACGCTCTTGTTTTATACTGAACAATTTGTGCTTATAATAAGTATGGAATAAACCCACTGAAATTAGTTAATGTGACCGCGAGTTCTTACTACACCGCGAACCGAACAATTTCCCGCGTCATAATTATCCGACAGCTTTACAGACGCTTGAATGTGCGCGAACAATCATCATTACTGGAATTTTCATTTTCACGAATCTTTTCGATAACCTTCCGTCACTTGCATTAATGCACTGGGTCCACAGTGCTCTGAAAATCTAGCGAAATTGTCTTAGGGCACCAGCGGGTCTAATTCAGAGCTACCTGCGTGGCGAGTTAAATCTGTAAAGAATACTAAAAAATAATTTCTATTCCATAATTTTCAGTTCAGCAATTCGAGAGATCGTGCTCACCGCAAGCCATGAAAAATAGACTACGTTGTGAAGCGATGGTCACTATTTATTAAGAAATCACGGTTAAATAAAAAATTAAACTATTAAAAAAATTCAAATAGTTTATAATTTTCACAAACTTATCAGGAAAAATTGTTTAATAAGCTTTCGTAATATTGTGTAGGAAAAAAGCTGAAAATTTCAGTATTTTCTCTATCTGCAACATATAAACCTTTAAGTATACCAATTAATTGGTATACGAATTGGAATAGGTTCGCCAAATTTTGGAAGAAGTCTATAAAATAACCCCTTGAAAGCTACCTAAAAATTGTTGTAGTTCGATGCAATAAAAAAAATCCCCAAAAATGAAATGTACCTATTAATGTGAAACACAGTGAATAATACATACAATAAAAACCCATTTTTATCAGTCTCATGATGTATTTTAGGCTGACAAAATGGGGACATTGACTAAATCGGGCAATTTTTTTCTTTATAATAAACTGAAGCTGTTAAAATATTCTTCCCGTCCCTTGATGTAGTCTGATAACTATTTCTGATTATGATGAACTTTTTATTTTTGCATATTTCCATCTTAATGAAAAGGAAAACTCGAATTCAGTCTCGTTCGTCTGCTAGAGCCCATCAAACATATGTTCATATTTGGCTGATAAAATTGGGGTTTCAATGTATTATAATAGATATTCAGCATTCGAAGAAGTTTCTTGTGAACGAGTGTAGAACGACTTTGTTTCTACTTTCTTGAAGTCAGCGGCGTAGCCAGAAATTCGGTTTGGCGGGGGTTTGGTGAAAATCGATCTTACTGTCCAAACGGCATAATTCCGGGGGGGGGGGAGGAGGTTGGATGGTGCTAAACCCCAAAACTTTCTCTTGGCTACGCCGTTGCTTGGAGTTATTTATTTCGCCTTCCATTTTCCGATATGTTTCAAATCGATCCGATGGTTCTAAGTTAGAAATATTGCAGTCAGAAGGTTCGCACAAATGAACATTTTTGCACTGATAAGTTATTAAGTTCCTTCCAGATAACTTGGAAGTGTTCAGTGATTATTTCTAGCGGTTGTAGATAGAAAAATGAAATACAAAATTCGTTTTATCGAAATAATGTTTGGCTTATTTCAATGGATTATTACTATATTGAACAATAAATAGGCGACAAAGAGTAATCAACAAACAACAAGCCATAACTTTTAAAGTATTCAAAATAGATATTTAAAGTCTTCAGTAAAGTTATTCGCAAAAGTAAGAGCTACAAATTTGCTGAAGGCATCATTTCGATATAATCACTTCCAAGAATATTTGTGAAAATATCTCACTCATAGGGGGATTAATCAGCAAAAGCACAATACCAAAAGAAAGGGCATTTTACCTCCATTGAATTCTCCGAAGATACTATTGACCTAAAATAAGCCGTTTTGGCGTTAATAATAGATTACATGTTTTTGATCATATTTCTGGCAATGGGAAATGATAAAAATCTTTCGTCTGCATTTAATGTTAAATATCTCTTTTGATAATAGTCCGATTTCAACAATCTATAGCTTGTTAGAAAGGTAGAAAGGTTAGAAAGCTGTCTAAAAACATATGAATTGTTAATCTATATTGTCAATTTCGGCAGATAATTCAAAAAAACTGCAAAGAACGACATTTTTACGCATTCAAACATTCATACCTTGGAAACCAAACATCAGAATCAAAAACAAATTAATAGCGTTCTTACTGTTTTTTAGTTCTTTCATTTAAAATTGGTTTGGATAAGATCGGTTCAGCCATTGCTGAGATACACGAATGAGAATTTGTCCGTTACATACACACACAGACATTGTCCCACATCGTCGAGCTGAGTCGATTGGTATATAAGACTCGGCCCTCCGGGCCTCGGAAAAAATCTTGAAAGTTTGAGCGAATTCTATACATTTCTTTTATAAGAAATGTAAAACATTGTAATGATACTGAAACATTTGTGCTTTGAAATAAAATATTATGCTACTGAACATGCCCTAAGGAATTTGATAGGTATTAATGCTTCCAAACCTGTTATATAAATTAATGCTATTCAGTTCTTTCTTTCGGTCAGATGGCATTACTTTTTGCTTGACTACCAAGGATCGCTTCGGATTAGCTTCGCAACTTTGTAGCGGTTCGCAGGCTTGGCCTCATTCTGCCCATGATCGCATATCAGTCCCATAAAGATAGGAAATCCCATAGAAAACGGGACAACTATGCGATCATGGGTAGCATTGGTCTAACAAACACGGAGACTTATGCGCCACTCTCCTGGGAGAGATTACCTGTCATGTTTAGTTGCCCGGCTTGGAAGTTAATGAACTCAATGTTCAGGCCAACCACGAACGGCTGCACTAATTTTCGATCCCAAAGATCTTGCGACAATTTCGCGTCGACCGAAGAAAACAAATGCTCCCGCGACATTCTATCAACTTTACCCGACTAAAACACTGGGTTAGAGCTTCTGTAACCTGTAAGTGGAAAGTAGAGTGAACAGATTCCTCCCAACATTACCAACGTACTCCGATTCAAGGCAGCGGTGTGAGCTAACGCAAAAGGCACAATCTAGGAAAAACAGCAGTTCTATTTCATATTTTATTCTACGGTTAACCTAGCCCTAACTTCCCCATTGTATGTCCTATCATTCTACAAATCACCCAAGGGGGTGGTGGTTCTATATCCGACAGTTATGCGATGGGTTTTCTAGTGGTGGTTCATTAAACTACACGTGTATGTCCATAACACTAACACACTCACATACCTGCGCGCAGGGTTTGTTCCAGCGGCGTACTCACGAACCTGATGCTGGCAGCGGTGCTCGTGTAGGGCTGGGTCGCAGGTGGCTGAGTTTAGCTGTTTATGTTGTCCAGGTGTGAAGCATGAATTCGAGGGGTGCTTCGATTAACGTCTCATGCGTTCTGGATGGTGATTCCAACGGTCGGTAAAATTGGTTGAAACGTAGCGTGTGGTGGCGTACACTACGGGACACTGCGAACTCGCCGAGTGCCGGTCAGGCGTTATGGTTGGCTCCCGCCCGTTCGTTTGTGGACTAAATGACCGAAAATTGGCCGTAATAGCGCGGTCCGAGATATTCCGCCTGTTGAACAGGCTGCTGTTCAACGAGAACCTTATTACCCAACTGCCATTTACCCAAAAATATTAGCCTACCTTTGTTTCCTACAATCTTTGCACCTTTTTAATTTAATTTAAACAACATCGAGCTAAAAATTATACAAATGAAAATTAGTGCACATTACGATAACTAACACCACTATTTCGTACCAACTTCCAATTCTGAGGTACACTCTACTCGACGCGATCTGCCCTCCGACCTTTCCACAAACGAAGTGACTATCAAGCTCTAATTCAGTAGAGACCCTTCTTGAGGATCCGGAAACACTAGCCAAGTGGCTCAATTTGGAAACGGCTTGCTCGATGCAGTCATTTCCTCCCTTCGACATTCGGCAAAACCGAGAGCTATCTTATGCTAATTATTTATTAGTGAAGCCGTTCGATGTTCACCTGAACATCGAATGTTATTTTATAATTTATAAAGTTCGTGTTTATTATTGTTTCCACGAAATTCCCATTTCATTTGAATGGCAATAATAATAAAATCACTTGTACCCACTGCTGCTGATAGCCAAGACACAATCCTATCAGCCAGGCCCAATATTTACCGATCATCAATTTTGATGGATTGGAGACAAATGGCGTAATATAAATTTACTTATATTATTAGTTCTAATTATTTCCGAACATAAATAATGAAATAATATTTATTAATTGTTCTATATCGGTACACCCGTTACAACTTTTTGAAAACAAATCAAAACTGCGACTGCTCTAACATACCTCAATCTTCTCACCCACCAAAATTTCCAACTCACCCCCGCCGTTCAGTAGGCGCAAACCCAGTGGAGTCTATCCGTTCTTTAGAAATACCTACAGAAGCATGTTGTCAGATGACTTAGTAATAAAAAAAACGAATGAGGTACATCCGAAATATGGAATACGTGTGCCAATAAAATATAAAAAGCGATATAGGTTTATCACCCTAGGTACATACAAAAATATTTTGACAGGAGACGTGGCTGTAACTTCTGTGGATATCCTTAAATCATTTGTTAAATAGTATCACAAATCCAGTACAATACGTTAACCCAAATGCAATTAAAAGTAGAGAAAAAACTACAATTCTCACGGTATCGCATAGTTACTTAAATAACCTAAAGATATAAAACCGCGTTCCAATGACCACCTCTTTTAAATGACATTCACATTGATGACGTCACTCACCATTTTGTGGAAACCGGAAGTCTCCATCTTGGATTTTAAATGACATCTACATTGATAATGACTCACTATTTTGTGGCTACCAGAACGCCACCTTGAATTTTGAAATGGCAGTTAGCATCAATTTTCGATGTATACTGACCACCCTATTTCAAATGACATCCATATTGATGATACTCACTATTTTGGGATAACCGGAAGTCGCCACCTTGGATCTCAAATTTGTGCTAATCGCCAATTTTTGGTGTCTGCTGATCACTCCCTTTCAAATGATACCCATATCGATGGTGGTTCTTACCACTTTGTGGTAACCGGAAGTCGCCATCTTGGATTTCAAAATAGCGCTAATCATCAACTTTCGGTGTCTGCTGACCAAGCTCTTTCTAATGACACCCATATTGATGGTGTTTCTCCCTGTTTTGTGGTAACCGGAAGTCGCCATCTTGGATTTCAAAATGGCGGTAATTGCTAATATTCCGAATAAGAAATATCTGATTCTTTTCTTAGCGCAAAAGTGGGTTCATATTCTATACCAGTCTTGCCCTGAAAATTTTGTCGAACCACTTTTGCGCAAATTAATATTTGACCCACTTTTGCCTGAGGTTGTGATGAATATACCGTTTCTGATCTAACAGAATATTTTAACCCACTTTTGCTCAGAGCAAAATTTTAACCCACTCTTGCTCTCAGCCTCTCATATGTCATAGTTGAAATGCGTGGCAGAGATAGTGAACTGCATGTATATTGGGAAGTGGAAGTGGTCCGTGTAACCCAGTACAAATGTAGTTCTTAAAGTTTACGTCAATTTATTGCAACGTATATAGTGAGATTGCAGCGGATAGCTAGAAAAAGTTACCAATTATTTGTTCCACAAAGCACGTATACAGTTTTTAAAAATGATGTAAGAAAGCACCATAAGCGGATTAAAAAAGGTTCCATTATCAATTTCACTAGTACTACACCAACATTCTAGAAGAAATAAAGTAAAACCAACGAATCCAGTATTTTGTGAGTACCAAGCGGCTTGTCTGTATAAAGAAAAGAAAGAACCCGTCCCACTTGAAATATTCCGAGAGCATATTTCAGGATCACTCCATGAATAAATTGTTTCGTATTATTATTGTTTATTCTGTGGCGGTAATGATGTGAAGCCGTGGCGAATGTGCGGAATACCGCCATAGGGCAGAAACAGTCAGTGCCACCGACCGCATCGCGTAGTTCGTCGTACGCCTTGTGCCGGAACCTTTCCTGACCCGGCACGGCGGCGCTTGGGTGAAAAGTGTCAATTCGTTTGTCCAACACAGTTGCCCGTTCAGCACACTCTGGTATACTATAGGGACTGTGCATTATCAGCATTAGTGGTGAACACTTTTTCTCTACTTTCCTGGCGGAACACTGTTGAATATAATGCTCCACGTAATGTTTATGGATGGCTTCCGATTCGTTACATACTTAGCGGTGCCCCGCTGATGAGAAAATGTCCGGACGGAGTGCAGCTTTGTGAACAGTGTAAATGCACTGCGTTGGTAAAGTAAACAAATCACTGCGCTTTCCGGTGACGCTTCCTGGACTCTTATAGTAGAAAAGCTTAGCACGTATTACTTTATGGACGCGGAATTGTATTTAAAATGATTTCATTTATTTTTAAAAGTTTATCTGGTGTCTCCATTAAAAACAATGAAAATGATGGAGACGCAACGTATTTCACCTATTCACAAACTCTGCTTACAACACCACGCACATAATTCAATTAGTAACCCGAACTACAATATTGAATTCAAATAAACCTGATTTATCCCAAACGATTATTGCCGATACCTTTCTAATTCTCCAGACGTCTAGCAAGCCAACAATTGGTTTTCCAAACGGCAACAATGAAATCCACAAACAAAACATGTTTACAGCTTCCCCTTCCACGCCTACTCAGATCCCCGGTTTGTATACATTTATATTTCTTCATTAACAATTCAGAACCTACAAATGGTTTCATTTCTTCCCTTTGAAAATAACACCTCTTCCGAAACAATGAAAAAAAAGAACGGAGGCAGGTCGAAACGGAACAAGAGAAAAAATTAAAACTTTCAAAGAACTCAATTTCCCCCCTGACTACCACCCGGCGACGATTAGTTTTTTTTTCCATCTATCCGCTGTTTCACGGTTCGTAAGTCGACGCGGGAAACGGGAGGTAAGATTCTTCATTAAAAATTCATTTCACAGTTCCACGAGCTTCCAGCAGGCTTGGTTTCACCTCCATACCTATACACAGGTCTATAACAAGCAGCATTGTGTTGGCAGTTGGCAAAAGGACATGTTTTGTTCGGATCGAAAAACACGAGCACAGTTACAGTGAATTGTAAATGAGCTAACCGTTGCAGCTGCCGCCGCCGGTCAGAACCGGTAAAGGTGCTGTTTTGTTGGCCGTTTTCGGAATGTTTACCGATTCCGTTCTTCCCGCTCCCCCACTAGAAAATGCAAGGTTTGCTTTGTTTTGTGACAAGAACAACAGAATTCTCGGCAGTTGACAATTGAGCTCTGGTGTCTCGTCAAGGGATTGATGTTTATGCTTTCCAGTTAGTACTGGGTCTTGCTGTTTCTATTCAATGTTGATTTCTTCCATTCATTATTGATGATGTTCTGGATTCATGTACACTGAAACCTTTACAAGTACGAACCGAATAGGGGGTTTGAAGAACGAATCAGTTCGTGAAGAAGACTTCATCATATGAGATTTACATCTAAAGAGATATTTTAGAACTTGAATGGAATATTAACTTTAAACAACCCATGAAGAACGAGTGATCATGATTATCTCATTGGAATAAAGATAAGCTTCCATATCTGTTTTGTATAATTTCTCGGTAGTTTATGAAAGTGGAACTTTAAACTAAGCTCAATGATACCCATTCATGTCATTTAAAAACTCTTTGAAGTGTAAACTTTAAGTTCAACAAACATACTTAGTAGCATGTTCGCACTTTTTCGGATTTATTCAGACCCATTGAGGTTTATGAAACATAACTCAATGTCGTACTGAGTTCGCAGAAAGTAAGAACTATTTGAAAAACAGATCTTAAAACCAGCGATATTGAGCGTCCATGATGGCGTTTTGAATAAAATTTCACTTATTTGATTTATTACAGACGAATTTCGCGCCAACTCGAACAAATATTTGCAGCATCCTCTCATATTTTAACGAAACTTTCTGTACATGAGAACTTTGTCACAAAAAGCCACTTTGCATATGTACTTTGTTTTTCCAAAAATGATCTAGAATATATTTTGAAAAGGGTCAAACTTTGTTTACCAATTTTTTTTCAAATGGCTATAGTCTAAAAATGACAAATCCAACAAAAAATGTTGTAGGAGTGATTTTTACTAAATTAGTCAAATTTTTGAATTAAAATATTGAAAAAATTCTTCATCGACTTCTACACTGAAAAAAATTGATTTTAAAAATTTAAAGTCGATATACAAAAAACCCATCTTTGATTTGAATGAAATTTTGTTCCAAGATAGGCAATTATGTTCCCCACCTACCGTCAAAAATTCAAGTTGGGCACTTTTAAGGAAAAAAAAAGTTATTTGAAAAAAACTTGACCTTGTTCAAACTGAATCTTTTTTTCAGTGTATGTTTTTCATCGAAAACTGAACTAATGAAAGTTAAAATCATCTCAGAATCCAAATTCCCAACTGCTAGTTTCCTGATACATGCAAAAAGTATCAGTAACGAATTCGGTATAGCATCTTAGACTGGACTGGAACGAGGCCGAAGTGATTCGTTTAACGGAGATCTGGTACTAGAATATTTAGCGCACGACCAGACAACATGTTTAATATCGCGATAACCGGCACCACAAGTGCAGAGACCGCTCTCCACGATCTCAATACGCCGGAGATGGACCTTCTACGTATAATGATTGTACATGACCCGAGATATCACCCGTATGAAGTCATGACCCTCATCCATTCTCTTGGACCAAGGTTTGTTGATACCTTTGGGATTCCTGAGCTTCCATCGCTCCACGAAATTTGCATTTTCGAGCATCCTCTGAGAAGAAAAAATTAAAAACTCGTTGAAGCTACGCGATCTTGCATAAATATCACCTTATAATGCCTAAATGTCCACCTTCTCATTATCATTCTAATCCAAGTGGCCGCCTTCTCATTTCTCGGAATGGAGCACTGCGAAAGAATTCAAACTAAGGTAATCTGCAATGATTTCGCAGATCAAGTACTCAAAAACTCCCGTGTTTTCTCCAAGAAATACAAAGAGTGATTTCCATGCTCCATCAAATGGAGAGCCTCCTGTAACTATAACGTTGTGGGCATGGTCCTAGATGGAGAGAAAGGTGGGAACATTTGACGCTTTTGAGTGTATTGGTTTTATACTTGCAAAATTAAGCATGGCGGCCGGGGCCCTTGAAGTAAACAGAATCATCCGAGCGAGCATCCTGATTCTTTGGCGCACGATGAAAAGTGAGACAAGGCCGAGCTTCATTTCGGATCTACCGATTAGAACACATAGGGACACTCTTTACCTGAAAAAACCGGGTAAATCAACTATGGCCGAACCGAAACAAAACTTATGGCAACAGAAAGACCTACTACGTCATTTATTTGTGCTTTTCTTCTTCATATCCTCTTGTCTCACACAGAAAAAATGTGCACACTTGTATCCGTCTTGGGCATAGGTAAATATAAAACTATCCATTTTGTGGGGAGAATGTTGGCAGCACAGCCTCTTTTATGATTGCACTCACCACTACTGTCATGCAAATGCATTGTGTAAAACCTGGGGGAAAATGTAGGGACTGAATTATAGGGACACTTGGGGTTTTTGATGTACCATGTGGACATTCCTGCTAGTTTCTAAGATTACCGAAACCAGGAGCCACTTACTCCGGTTTTGTAACAGCACCCTTCAAAGGACACTCTCAGACCTTTGCGAGGAAGCTTAGGAGAGAAAACTGATTTTCCTCTTTCGGAAATTTATGGGTTGGCGAACCAGAATTTTCACTGGCCGAAGCAAAGGGTTCTTGAAGGAGGTAGTATATGTTATCCACTACCACACCATCCTGCAACTTTTTTGTTCTAAACATATTTAGTACCGGAAGTTATCCTGCACCAAATCATCCTGCAAGTATTTTTAATAAAAAAAAAAAACCTAGCAAATGCAATTATTTCCGTGAAACATGTTTAGTTATAGCTAACATATTCATAATTAGATTTCACGAGTATTGTGCAACATATTATATCGAACATTTGAGGGAGGACGATCAAATTGATTTTTATTGAAAGAAGTGTATTTAACCTACAAAACCTTGCAGGATGGTTCAGTTTGCCCATCCTGCATCCAACCAAAGATAGAAAATCCATCTCCATATATTTCTAATTCATTATAAACAAATTAAAACGCGATCATGGCTGATAATTTGCACCTATGATTTTTTCAAAATTCTCTCTGCCGATAGAATCACGCCGTGATCACTCTTTTAAGTGGGGCGTCTGGTGTAGAGGGCAAAAATAATCGACTTCCATTTTATCCGCTTAATTGTTAGTATTTAAACAGCCATGCATTCCACGCGCGTATTTGTTATAGCACACGCATATTTCAAACTATTGGCAACAATTTTCGAAAAACTGACAGTGATAAAAATAAATTGTGAACAATACACTCTAAGCTACTTCTACCCAAATTTTCAAAATGAAATGCCCAATGGGCCATTTTTACAGCGTTTTTTTCCGTGATGCAATTTGATGTA
Organism: Topomyia yanbarensis; assembly: GCF_030247195.1. Taxonomy (NCBI): domain Eukaryota; kingdom Metazoa; phylum Arthropoda; class Insecta; order Diptera; family Culicidae; genus Topomyia; species Topomyia yanbarensis. The sequence goes on from NC_080671.1 coordinate 442,657,143, forward strand.
GGACACCCTTTAATAGCGTTTTTCTCGAATCCGCGTTTTTCAAATTGGCGAACACGATAACTCAAAAACTAATCAACGAATTGACTTGATTTTTTATGAGGATGACCAATATGTGCTGCCTGTCGATGCACCACAGAAAACTGAATATATTTTTTCCTTATTACGTTGAAGAAAATGTGCGAATTTTACAGTAAAATAGGAGATTTTTCAGTTTTCATGAAGCTATTTTTCAAAACTCGAACTTTTTTTTATTTTTTATGGTTCATCGACTAACTACAAGTCTAAGCTTTACAAAACTTATTGAATTTCCCGTATCGGACAATTTTATCGAGAGTTATCGTGTTCGCCACGGCGCTCCTCGACTTGGAAATGGTTGGACGTCTACTCTTGTAACGCTGATATGTGTGGCTCTGTGTGACTGAAGATATTTGTTTTCAAACACAATGTATGTATAAACCGATCCTAACATTACACAAAAGATCTATTGTTGCCTTGCCTTCAAAATCGTAAAGCAAAGACTTTCCCCTTAACTATCACTAGATAATCTCGCAAACAACACTACCGATTTTTGTTCCCTTCTATCAGCGGTAATTTTGAACTGTGGTTGATTTTTAATATCTGAGCGGATGATCTCGGTAGAATTTTATCTGCAGTGAGCATTCTGGACAAAGTCAAAATTATCAGTAATGATTTCGATTTGATTTTCTTCTTAGATCAATGATCATTAGCTGTTACGAACATGTTGGATACGCACAGAGGTGTCAACAAGTCAAAATGGAAATTGTTCAACTTTTTAAAAACAATATTGAAGGGCAAGTTGTTGGCAGTTGAAACAAAATAGGTTTGGACATTTTCAATGCACGGGAGGTCCCCCGATGTGTCAAAATGGGATACAGTTACAATGTGAATGATTATAAAAGCATACGAAATACGAGTGTTGGCATGTATCCGATTTAACCTTCACAACTTTAGCTTTCTATAAATTCCACCCAATTTCCTCAATCTAACACCAACACAACCACATGTGGATTAAGTCATTGCCAGTGAAAAATCTAGATTCATGAATCGAGTACAACTGCAAAGTTTCGTTCGAATCGGGGAAGGTTGTTTTTATAATCTGTTGTTTTGTCAATCGGAAAAATATTTCATCATTATTTGCCCTTGCACAATCAACACATGAAAATATTGACAAAGATATTGAGGGCGTAATGGAAAATACATTGGATTGAAGCATTTCCTAAATACAACAATAATATTAAACGTGTGAAGTCCGCTTTATGTTCGGCCACTCGCGCGAGCTTAAATATGTTTTGTTCCAAGACAAGTAAAAAACCTGTTTTACTACACCTAGCGATGCAATTGTGCCTTTCCCATTTATCTAGGCTATGATTTAATAGCTGGTTGCGTTCAATTTAACATTGTGGGAATGTCTATTACATTCTTATTACACTTGGTAAGTATATATGAATTCACGACTGCCACGAATCTGGTGAGCAACATGTCGACGCTGACACACTTGAAACAAACAAAAATATAATGTTTGATTAGTTTAATTTTGCAATGCGGGGTGGTGGGGGAGAGTAGAGGGATAATTAGTGGGAGGGAAGAATGGGTGAAGGAAATGCGGGTGTGTGAGAGTGAGGGGGGATGTGAGAGGAAGAAGGAGGAGTGGATGGGGGATGCAACAGCCAACTTCATATTATACCTTCCATTTGAGACTAGGTTAGTGAAAATTGATTAGTCATCACCGAAGTTCTGAAATACGCCCGGAACCCGTGAATTACGGAATTATCGATAATGGACAATATATTCCAAGAGTTTTTGATTCACTATCAGTGATCTAGGCCAGCGAATCGAAGTAATTTGATGTACATTTCAATTGATTTTTAACCTGTGAGGTATTACGATTGTACCAGTTTATATGAGAAATTCCTATGTGACCGCAATAACAAACCTTTAACTCCTGAACCAAAGGTCAGAACTGAATGAAATTCAATAGCAGTCAATGGAAGTATTATATTTTTCATTTGAAATCAAGTTTGTAAAAATCGGTTAAGGAAATTTGGCGAGTTCTTCGGGGGCCTCAAGAAAGTACATAGGTGGCCAATGTGGTCAAAGCTACCTTGATTGGTCATCTAGACCCGCAAATCCAAGTAATGCTGAACCTATTTGAATATGTATTACATCGTTCGAACACCATGGTGGTACCAGTTTATAAGGAAATTTACTGTGTTTAACTCCGGAACCGGAAGTCGGATCAACTAAAAATTCAATAGCAGCTTATGGAAGCGTTATACCGTTCATTTGAAACTAAGTATTTGCAAATCGGTTCTGCCATCTCTGAGACAATTAAGTGCCCTAGTATCAATTGAGGTTTTATGGCACTCTTGAAGCCCTTCTCAAAACTTAGAATGCACTTTTAACGTGCTATAAAACTAAAAATGCTACTTGGGTACATTATTTGGCACACACAGACATTTTGCGATCTCGACGAACTGACTCGAATGGTATAATAGACTCGGCCCTGCGGGACTCAGTTGAAAGGTCGAAAATCTGACTGATTGCAAATCCTTTTTATATGAGAAAGGCAAAAATCAGCTCCCAGCCCCAAAAAGCCTATTTAAAAAAAATCGGTATAACATAAAATCTCGGCATTTCATGCATTTTAAGGACATTTGGCAATAACAAAAAAGAATTCGATTTATGAAATTTCATGGGATCTGATGAGAATCAGTAGCGTCTGGCTCAAATGGCACGTTCCCCATGTTGATCGGAGATTTGTGCCTTGCCAAGAATCGTCTTTTCATCATTTTCCTGATGGGAAGGATTGGGGAAGTGGTAAGGTTAGGGGTAAGGAAAACAACGACACAGAACAATTAAAACAGAGCATTCTGCACCCCCGGAGTGATGCTGAACGATCTGCAGGTGCTACAACCGCAGGAATAAAACTTCCAACCCCCGGAGGGATTTAGAACCTCTACTCAAACAGTGAGCGGATATATCAACACCCCCGAGGGGATATTGAGATAACAGAACGACAACACCCCCGAAGAGATATTGTCATTCAAATACGGCTAAAAAACTATAGCTCTTTACCACACTGGGTTAGGAACAAAAGCATATCCTTAAATTTCAGCTCTCTGTACATAGGTTCATCTATGTATGGAGAACCAAAAATCCGGATGCGCAATTGCATGAACACAGGGCAATTGCATATCAAATGATATGATGTTCCGTAATCGGATTCACAAAGATCACATGAATAATACTCAGCGCGCTGAATAGTAGCCAATTATCACATGTTTGAGTTTGCAATGTCCAGTCAGTGCTCTGACCAGAATACTGCAGTTGTGCTTGGAAAAATGCAACAAATTCTTTGACATTTTCGGACTCACATCCGGCAGAAAAGTATTTGTTTGAACGCAAGTTTGCAAGCTACGCCAATGGTTGGCACGTTCGAATGCAGCCCAAGAGCGAATCTTGTGGCTTATCCGACTTATTCGACAGTGGTAGAACTGGTTCTGGACCAACGAAATCAGTCGCAGCGCCAGCTCTAGCCAATTCGTCCGCCTATTCATTTCCAGTAGTACCGGAATGACCGGGTACACAAAATTTGAAATGCTAAGTTCTTCGATTGGAGTTCGACATGCGATTACTAATTTCGATCTCGAATCTGCCGAACTAAGTGCTTTCAGGGCAGCCTGACTGTCAGAGCAAAAATAGATTCTTTTACCGAAAATTCCCTGTTGGAGTGCCGATTGTACGCCACACAGAATCGCAAAGATTTCTGCTTGGAATACGGTACAGTATCTACCAAGCGAGTGAGATTGGTTTAATCTCATTTCATGACAATTTACACCAACACCGGCAGTATAACAAACTACGTTTTCTTCAAGTTGTCACTTAATCCAGTCGTACAGTCATTCCTCGCGAGGCGGAATGATGAGAGTTTTAAAAGGAAAACTACGTGTGAGTGTAAGGTCACTGGGAGCAAGTGTATACTTATCCCAAGTAACCATTTAGGGCCACAGTCCGATCTATTGGGTTACTGTTCCAGAGCCCAGTAACCTTAAGACGGTATGCACAAGAAAGTGCTTCTTGTTTCAGAAACACATGTAGTGGTTTTATGTTCAAGAGTGCCTCGAGAGCAGCAGTAGGCGTTGTCGAGAACTCACCAGTCATCGCCATCAAGACAATCCTCTGAAGATGGTTTAACTTTGATTGGACTGTGATGACTTCTCCTTTCTGTCACCAAGCAAGGCACCCATATGCCACTATTGGTCTAACAATTGTTGTGTGGATCCACTGAATGTACTTGGGTAAAGCCGACGTACTTAATTTGATCTGCGATAATAATTTCAGAGTCAAAGAACTGCAATGGACGAGCTCTGCTTGTTGCATTAAATCAAAAAGTGTGTTAATGCAAATACCGGTGATCATTGTATGATAATCATCGGCAAAACCATGCATCGGAAACCCAAGCTCATTCGGTATCCTCAACAAGCCATCGGCGACAAGGTTCCATAGAAGTGGTGCCAGCATACCATCTTGAGGACATCCGCAGTCACTCAGTTTCCTTATCACTACTTGTCTTAGCGATGAGCACAGATGTCGGATGCTAAGCATTGCGTGTATCCAGTTCGTGATATATGAAGGTACTCCATGACCTTCAGCTGCTTCCAAAATGGATTCGAAAGACACGTGGTCAAAAGCACCTTCAATATCGAGAAAAACCCCTAAAGCTGCTTTTGTAAAAAAGCTTTTTCAATGTTGTAGACAACGTTGTATAACAGAGTGATAGTAGACTTACCCCGCTGATATGCACGTTACATTACATGCAGCGGGAGCTCGCCCAAGCTAACATTCCGAATGTAGTGATCGATTAAACGTTCCACTGATTAGAGAAGGAAGGAGGTCAGACAGATCGGTCTAAAGCTCTTTGTCTCCTCATAAGTGACGCGGCTACCTTTGTGAACGAATTTGACAGTTATTTCCCGCCACGCTAATGGAATGTATCCTGTTGCAAGACTACAAGTAGGAACTTTTTTCAAAATATGTTTGAAGTGTGTATGGCTTCTTTGCAGTAGAACTGGAATGATTCCATCTTTTCCCGGAGACTTATACGGAGCACAACTTTCAATCGCCTATTTGATCGATTCGGTTTTTTTTTTTTTCAATTTGTTTATTTGATAAGGCACGTATGCGTTAGCTTAAAGGTGCCATTTTTCCATTGTTTTACATTTTGAATTTCTCAAAACTAGGGGGATACACATTTCAATATTATTTTGTTTTATATAATAAAACTAAAAAAAAAACTACAGCTAACTTATACATATAAAAGAGGGTATAATATAATATTCGTAAGATTTGGGGGACGGGTCATTTGTGTGTTCTTTGTATAGTAATTCACTTTATGATTTTTAGAAGGGAGATTGTAGAAAAAATAATTATTAACTAAGCGGAACATTTTACAAGCTTATTAACTAGAGATAACTAGAAAGAGTGGTTCAAGATTAAGGGGAATTAATTAGGACTATTTTAAAGTAGTGGTACTGTTGCGCATTTCTTAACGAGATTAAATATTGTTCAACTAAAACTAGAAGATAGGGGGGCACATAAATTTTGGGAAGATATTCAAGGGGAGAAGGGGGTGAAGTCATACATCTGTGTATCAGAGACATGGGAGGGTGGGTGGACAAGGCTGAAGGGGGGGGGGGGGATATAAACTTCAGTTTCCGGCATCAGGAATCAACGGCCAGGATTACAGATTCGAACGGATGTATCAAGTATTGGGACGCCGGGCGGTTTTCCTCGAGCCGGCAGGGGTTTCTCCAGACGATTTCGTAGTACGGCTCAGATACGGATCGGGAACACACCGCGCTGCGCGTGTGATGTTGTACTGTAGATCTCGTGTTGTTGGTTCATTCAACAGATGTTTTGTCTCGTCTTGGAGTCGTATCAAACCATCGTTGGGGTACGGTAGGCGGAAGAGGGCACTTCTGGGAATGATAAGAGAAAAGATAGGGGCATTTAAATTTGGATATTGATGGTTTTGAGGAACGTGTATATAAGGGACATGTGGAGAATATCGCGGCTTGCTAGTACATCTCGAACCGGGACATTGGGTGATCTTCCTCGGGCCCGAAGGGAATCGAATAGTTGAGATCTGGCAGAACAGTACTCGTCGCATGCCCAGACAACATGTTCGATTTCGTGATAACCGTTGCCACAAGCGCAGATACCGCTATCCACGAGCCCAATACGCCGGAGATGTGCGTCCAGCGTGTAGTGATTGGACATGAGCCGAGACATCACGCGAATGAAATCCCGACCCACATCCATCCCTCTGAACCAAGGTTTCGTCGATACCTTAGGGATTATCGAATGTAGCCACCTTCCCAGTTCACCATTGCTCCATGAAGTTTGCCAACTTTCGAGGGTTCTCTGATGAGTAATACTGAAAAATTCGCTGAAGCTAATTGGTCTTTCATATATGTCACCTTGTAAAGCGCCCGCCTTAGCTAAAGAGTCCACTTCTTCATTACCTGGAATGGAGCAATGCGAGGGAACCCAAACTAAGGTAATCTTGTACGATCTTATAGACAAAGCACGCAGGCGCTCCCAGATTTTCCCCAGAAAATATGGAATGTGCTTTCTAGGTTTCATTGAACGGAGAGCCTCGATTGAGCTGAGGCTATCCGAGACAATAAAGTAATGATCGGTGGGCAAAGTATCAATGATCCCAAGGGTATACTGAATAGCAGCAAGTTCTGCGACGTAAACTGAAGCAGGATCATTGAGTTTGAATGAGGCGGTGAGGTTTTGATTGAATATACCGAAGCCAGTGGAGCCGTCGAGGCTTGACCCGTCGGTGTAAAACATCTTGTTGCAGTCGACTTCTCGAAATTTACTATGAAAGATGCTTGGGATCACTTGCGGACGTATGTGATCCGGGATTCCACGAATCTCGTCTTTCATGGATGTGTCAAAGAAAACAGTTGAATCAGAAGCATGAAAGAGATTGACACGGTTGGGATAGTATGAAGAAGGATTGATATTCTGTGCCATGTAATCGAAGTACAAGGACATAAATCGCGTTTGAGAATTGAGCTCGACAAGCCTTTCGAAATTTGCAATTACTAACGGGTTCAAGATATCGCATCGGATGAGCAATCGATATGCGAGGTCCCAAAATCGATTTTTCAGCGGAAGGACGCCCGCCAGCACTTCTAAACTCATCGTATGTGTCGAGTGCATGCAACCCAAAGCAATACGCAAACAACAATATTGGATTCGCTCTAGTTTGATGAAATGTATGTTCGCAGCGGAGCGGAAACAGAAACTCCCGTACTCCATCATCGACAATATTGTTGTTTGGTAAAGCCTGATCAGGTCTCCATGTTCCGGTTATTGTACGGAGAAAGTTGATCCTTTGTTGGCACTTCTGTTTCAGATACCTAATGTGACATCCCCAGGTTCTTTTAGAGTCGAACCAGACCCCGAGATATTTGAAAGTTGCAACCAGAGCAATAGTTTGACCCATTAATAGAAGCTGTAGTTGTGCTGGTTCACGCTTCCTTGAAAATACGACTAGCTCAGTTTTCTCCGTGGAGAACTCGATACCCAGTTGGAGAGCCCATGCAGACAAATTGTCCAAGGTATCTTGCAATGGTCCTTGCAGATCGACGGCTTTGGGACCTGTAATAGAGACCACACCGTCATCTGCAAGCTGCCTTAGCGTGCAGGAATTGACAAGACATTCGTCAATGTCATTCACGTAAAAGTTATAGAGAAGGGGGCTTAGACATGAGCCCTGGGGAAGACCCATGTAGCTAATTCGTGATGTCGATAAATCACCATGCGAAAAATGCATATGTTTTTCAGACAACAGGTTTAGCAAAAAGTTGTTTAGAGTCGGTGAAAGACCATGCTGGTGCAGCTTCTCAGAAAGAATTTTGATAAAAACTGAATCAAAAGCCCCCTTAATATCCAAGAAGACTGATGCCATCTGCTCTTTGTTAGCATAGGCCATTTGGATTTCTGTAGAAAGCAACGCAAGGCAATCGTTCGTCCCTTTGCCTTTGCGGAAGCCAAATTGTGTATCTGACAGTAAGCCATTTGCTTCAACCCAATGGTCGAGGCGAAATAGGATCATTTTCTCGAACAACTTCCGGATACAGGATAGCATTGCGATCGGACGGTACGAATTGTGGTCGGAGGCTAGTTTTCCTGGTTTTTGGATGGCGATGACCTTCACTTGCCTCCAATCGTGTGGGACAATGCTAGCCTCAAGAAACTTATTAAATAAGTTCAACAAGCGTCTCTTGGCAGAGTCTGGCTCTTTAACAAGTTAAATTTGATTCTGTCTGGCCCTGGGGCTTTATTGTTACATGATAAGAGAGCAAGTGAGAACTCCACCATCGAAAACGGTGTTTCGTTCGCGTTATTGTGAGGGGACGCGGCGCGGTAGATCTTCTGTGCCGGGGCGGAATCCGGACAAACCTTCTTGGCAAAATCGAATATCCAACGGTTTGAATATTCCACGCTCTCATTAGTACTGTTTCGGTTTCATAAACGCCGGGCCGTACTCCAAAGAGTGCTCATCGATGTTTCTCTCGTTAGTCCGTCGACGAACCGGCGCCAGTAGCTACGTTTTTTGGCTTTTATCAAACTCTTCATGCGCGTTTCCGCCATCGCGTACTGTCGGTAGCTAGCTGACAGCCCGTCGTCCCAGAAGGTCTTATACGCAGCGGCCTTCTCCGCGTACACGTCTGAGCACTCTTTGTCCCACCATGGATTGGGAGGACGCCCGCGTGAGTTCGCGTCTGGTACGCGTTTAGTCTGAGCTTGAATCGCGGTATCGAGAATCAAGCCAGCCAGGAACCCGTACTCTTCCTCCGGAGGAAGCTCTTGTGTCGATTCTACTTTTTCGGATATCGCGGACGCGTAGCTCTTCCAATCAATATTTCGTGTGAGACGAAACATTGATTGTATTCGGTGGCCCTGAACCGTTAGCAATATTAATTACGATTGGCAGATGGTCGCTGCCGTGGGGATCAGAGACTACCTTCCACATGCAATCTAACCGCAGCGATGTCGAGCAGAGGGACAGGTCTAAGGCGCTCGGTCGCGCTGGAGGGACAGGAATCCGTGTCATTTCACCCGTATTCAAAATGGTCATATTGAAGTTGTCGCAAAGCTCATGGAGTAGGGTAGATCGATTATCGACATGAAGGCAACCCCATGCCGTGCCGTGAGAGTTGAAGTCACCTAAAACTAACCTCGGTGCGGGGAGAAGTTCCGCAATATCGCAAAGCCGTCGGTGGCTAACTGAGGCTCTAGGAGGGATGTAGGTGGAAGCAATGCAAAGGTCTTTGCCTTTAATTCTGGTTTGGCAAGCGACAACTTCAATGCCTGGTGTCGAGGGGAGGTCGATCCGATTGAAAGAATAGCACTTTTTGATCCCCAAAAGTACTCCTCCGTAAGAGTCTTCTGGATCCAAGCGAATAATATTAAAATCGTGAAAGTGTAGGGTTATTTCTGAAGTGAGCCATGTCTCGCATAGGGCAAATACATCGCATTTCAAATTATTTAGTAAGATTTTAAACGAATCGATTTTCGGGATAATGCTTCTGCAATTCCACTGTAGAACAGTGATTAAATCCTTGACCTCGTTCGATGAATTAGCCATCGAAGAATACAATCGCTGAAAGGAGGGGCCATTTCGCAGTGAACTGCATCAAGAATGTTTTTACTGCGGGGAGAAAGCTTATCAAGATACTTTTAAGGGGGTCAGAAATGTTCAACGCTGTAAGAATACGGTCCACAATACGTAACGGTATCCAGACGGCTTACTAGAAGAACACTGCTTAACTTCACTGACCGGCTAACGGTACTCAGAAACAGAAACACAAAAGAAGGGAAAAAATACTGAAACTTCAACTAAGCGTAGAGTGTGCAAATAACCTTGAACGCGGATTAACACTATTTGTCCTATAGAGTCTACGGACCGATGACAAAAGACTTCTATCTCGACTGAGTGCTCGATAACGAATGAGCACTAAGTTGGCAACATCAATAAGAAGTTTCACGTCGATTAAAAATCCTGCGAGGGTGGCTGTGAAGAGATGCGAGCCATGTTTCGGCATCTCCGGATCGGTTCACGTCTCGACTCAAGCTTATTCAGCTTATTCAAATTTGTAGCTGCTATTTATTTTGCTGGTGTCATCAATGATGTATTTAACAAATTTTACGTAAATTGGAAGATGGTAATTATCAGTGTTAAGTGAGTCGAGTCTTTCGATTTGTTGATAACTTTCTTTAAAAGATTAAATTCTGGGCAGTTTTTCAGTTGATTAAATCATTGCATTATATATTGATTGATCACCTAGAATCTTTCATGGCCGGGCCTCTGATTTGCCACGCTATAGCCAACCTTGAAAATAATTTCATCTAAATAGAATATACCAAAAAATTGTGTTATGATGCCATAGAACTAAATAGCCACGATTTACTCGTTTTGCTGGTCCACTCTTCGATAGAATTTTCTAATATCCAGAATTTTTATTACTTAAGGAATTCGATCGCAGTAGTCCTACGCGTTGGAGGTGAACATTTTCAGCTCCCGTCAAAATTATGCAAACCAGTGTCGATTTCGAAAAATTCCCAATACTATCTCGGGTGTGAAAGGATTGCGCACGGAAGTGATTGGCCAACGAAGAGTGTTTGACGCAGGTGCCCAAGTACCCGGACGTATTCCGATAATTATCGTGACGCTTTCCCGGAAAAGGCAGACGTGAGTTCGCCTCGATCTGGTTCTTATCAAGAAGAACTTGGCAGGTTTCGGCGTAACAGTAAATTCAAGATCGACGGATTCATGATTTGCGATTGCTGAAAAAGAGGACCGAATTTCAAGAGAATAAATGCTAAATGGATGTTACGCTGCTCATAGTTTAGATGAACTTCCATCGTAGCTAATGAAATCCGGTGAGGCCGATTCTTTTCCTTATAAAACGTCTCCAAATTATTCCAATTTCTACTTGGTCATCACTGAAAACTTTATTGATCGATATAAACTGGTATTCGATATGATAACATCTTTTTTCGAGACCTTTTTCTCAATTGTTGTCAGCAGAAATGTTATCCTGGTCGGTTGAATATACTTATTTATAATCCAATATGCCTTCCAAAAATGCCAATTCCCAATTTCGGAGAGATTAGGTGACCCTCGTTAAGAAAGCATATGGAATGCTACAGATTACATCGCACTGGATGAAAATTCCCATGACTATTGAAAGCACCGTATTCGCTAAACCGAGAAAATCTGCAAGTGAACAAATTTATTACATCACATCCACAAATTATGCGGGGCCCAACGACAAAAGGACCGATCCGACACAAAACAATCTCCGCCACTCCATCTCAGCCATCAGCACTTCAGATCTAGCGTAGCGTCGCCGGCCCGGCATAATATTTAGCCTGAACGAGCGAAAATTTAAATTAATATTCAATTTGAAATTCGACTTCACACCAACGTTAAACTACCCCGTCATCATCGTCAGCACGATTTGCATATTTTCCAATCCCGCGTGTGTCAGCATATTTGCGAACACTCGGGCCCGGCATCATACAGTAGACCATCCATGGCACACGATCTTTTCCTATAGGTACATAAAACCTGCTCCTCCGCGGGTAGGTTGTCGATTTTTTTTTTCGTTGTCGTTCATTTCATCCGCGTCATCCCAGGACGACACGGGGTTGACAATTTACAAGGGCGTGATTAAAAAGCGTTTAATTAAATTGAATTTGAATAATACTTGATCGTACGTACAAGCCACGCCAGCATATCATTTCACTTTAGTGATATTTTTTTTCCTCTGGTGGGAGGCATATATTGTCACATCCCCATAGATGCTGCGGTCAAGCTGACGGTAGGTGAATTTTTTAATAATAATTGATGATTAAAAGTTCGGTGCAGTCACTGCCAATATTGACGAAACTCTAAGTAAGGTGGTTTAAAGATATTGATGGGGTTTCTGGTAATGGCGGAACAGGGTCTGATTCTAATCCCAACTCCTGTCAAGATTTGAACTGACAGCGCTAGGGATTGGAACCTGACCCACTTTTGGGTTCAAGGTTTAGAATTTTGGACAGTTGGGAAACTTGTCGGATATAAGATATTGGCAAACGAACTGTAACTATTTGGTTAATTAGTCTTCTAGTACTATCAGTACATTTTTCTTGGAACTTGACAGAATGTACTGCTTAATTAGTTAGATGATGCATTATGTAATTATGATTCAAATCGTGGGATCTGATTTATTGATGATTCGAATTCCGGACATTCATCGTGGTGCAATAAATCAACCAAACGCGCAGTTTTTTTTGCAAGATTTAATTCATTTTAAAGCCACTTACCAATCCTTTCGACAGCTTGAATCACTATAACGTGCAAATCTTATATATTAACTCTGAGAACCACAAAATAAAATCGAGTTTCTCGCGAAACTTATACCATTGACACACATGTGATTTCCGTACCACGTTGTACACGTACAACGATGAGGTGACACACATGATTTCTCCCGCTGTATGCTATTTGGCAGTTCGCATCAAAGCAAACATGCACATTCTCTGATCAGAGTAAACAATTAAATTGCGAAATGATGCGCACAAGCTCAAATCTTCTGAGCATTATTCACACACTGCAAATAATGTGCACTTTTTTTCGAAGAGTTTCGACACATAAGATTTAAGTGTCAAGCCACACTGAAAATTTAAGAGCTTTCCATTTGTCCTTCAATGAATTTACACTTCAAAATTAAGTGTGCCACCCTATGACATGATCGACTATCACCGCATTTAAAATTTAAGTGTCAACATATTAAATCATACATGTTTCACCCATATTTTCGAAAACATTCCACCCATAAAATTTAAGTTTCAAACCACATGGAAAAATCAAGATTTTTCCATATGCACTTTAATAAAATTACACTTGAAAAGTATGTGTACCACTTAATGGCATAATCGATAACCATCACAATTCAATTTCATGTGTCAGTGCAATAAATCAGAAAAGTTTTGCTCTTTAAATCCATTGGTTTTTACAAGTGCGGCAATATTAAGTGTAGAAACATTTAAAAAGTTCAGTTTTCCACATCAATTTGAGATGGCTGTGAAAAAACGTGCAGAACTGATATTTAGACAGGATTTCGGCAGCGTATTCTGGTAATTTTAGATGGTAAGTAATATATTATGTAAAGTTATAAATTATTGACCTGTTTTTTCTTTATTACAGAATGAAGATGAGATGCTAGCGGAACTTAAGCTAGAGACATCCAGTTTTTCAAGGGGGCGAACTTACACAGCAAGTTGTATTCAGAAGTTGAAAAATAAACTTTACTCCATAAATTTGTTATTTATAAGTAGATTAAGTTGGCTTTTATAATAAAATAAAATAAAAGATCTAAATAAAACAAAAATATCTAGCGTACTTTATTTTTATTCAAAGCAAACAATGTTTTTGCCATATAGAAATTAACATTTACACACATGTCTTTCATAAGAAATTATTTAATCTTTAAGTTGACACAGTTGATGTCCATGTGTATTACACTCAATAACTATTTTTCAGACACTTCATTTGAAAGCACCACGCATATGAAACTTAAGTGTGGCATCTGTTGGAATTAACGAGTTTTTAAAAAAGATTGTTATTAAGTGTCTAACACATAAGATCTAAGTGTGAAGCCAGTTGCGGCAAAATTAAGTGTTAAACACTTGAGTTCAATGTGTGGATTATTTGCAGTGCAGAAATAATGCAAAGCTGCTCATGCTTCTGAGAAAGCGTAAAAAGTGCCTAACGCTGGCTATGTACTACAAAAAGAAAACGAATTTCTATTTGAGATTGGCAGCTATTGGAACATCAACGAAGAAACGTCGTTTATGGTCAATGGTAAATATTTATAAACTGTAAATCTTTTTTTGTTGGCTTACTTAATTACCGTATATGTACACAACTTTCCAAATTCTAGGTGGAAAAATCGTCTTACTGGGAGGTAGAATTTCCGAAATTTACGGATGAAAAATTTAAGAACATTTTCAGGATGGATCGAAAAACGTTCGAATACCTAGTGTGCAAACTGTTTTACCTAACGAGGGAGGATACACGGTGGCGTTGGGCAATACCTCTGAAAAAACGTATTGCGATTGCGCTACATGCATTGGGGTCATCTGCAGAATATCGGACCGTAGCCAGTTTATTTGGGGTCGGAAGAACCACCGTCGGAGAACTTGTTCTGGAAGTTTGTGATGCAATTATCCACTCCTTTCATGAGGAAACATTTCCAGCATATCCACCCACAACCGCGAAAATTCTGGAAATTACAAGTGGATTTTCAAAGCTTGGATTTCCATAGTGCTACGGAGCTGACGACGGTTGTCACATTGAAGTCAATGTGCCAAAAACAGAAGCCGTAGATTATTATAATTTTAAAGGTTGGCACTCGGTTGTACTGTACGCAGCTGTTGATCACAGATACCGCTTCACATACATAAATGTGGGAGTTCCAGGGCGCTCCAACGATTCGACAATTTTTGAAAATTCGGCATTGAAATTTTTACACGATTCGCACTCATTATTTCAACAGTATTCAAAGATAATTGATGGCGTGAATGTACCAATTCTTCTCCTTTTGCTATAAATCAAAACGAGGATGAGCGTTTGTTTAATTATGTTTTATCGCGATGCCGAAGGGTAGTCGAAAACGCTTTTGGACATCTTAAAGCGCGATTCCGAAAGATCGGCCGGGGACTGGAAGTAGATATTTGCAATGCCAATCGCATTATCAAGGCATGCTATATCCTGCACAACCTTTGCAATGATCATAATGATACAATTAACAAATCGTGGACTGCAGAAATCAAAGCGAATACATCTAGGCCGCAACCACAGAGGGGATTGTCTATAAAAGCTGATAATCAATCAGGGACAACCGTGCGTCGGGCAATTATGAGATATTTAGGTAGGTCTATGGACATTTTATTTATCCAATTTTTTGCACAAACCGGAGACGATAGATTAAATGAAAAGATCAAATCAAAATTTCTGCTAAAAAATTTAATAATTCAACAAATTATTGTAACCGTTTGTTACAAAATCCTCTATTTGTTTTAAATATGTGCCTAAATGTTTAGTTGTACTGTCACGTCACTAAATGTAAAAGGGTTAATTATTAGTAGGTTTAGTAGGGTTAGTAGTATAAAATGTGAATTATAAATTATTTGTTAATGGTTAAAATTAGGATTAGTAGGATTAGAATAAACGCACAAATTATTGTCATCACACTAAAACAACACAGTGGGTACAAGTGGGTGGTAAAAGTAACGAACACCAAACCGTAGAACAGTTAACGAAAGGGGGAGGAAAGCTGTTATACGGCAGGCGAAAAATGGTAGCGCGACACACCCAAAGTTCGCCCCAAGAAAGCTGTTGAAAACCGCCAAAATGTTACGCTACCTAAGGCATAAAACATCCCGCTGCGACCCCGCAGGAATCACAAGTTATCTGGCGTTCGTGTGCTCGACGCATTAAAAGTGAAGTAAGTTAAAAAAAAACTAATAATTCAAAAAGTGAATTAAAGTGTGAGGTGAACCAGATACATTCAGGTAACATTCTAGTTTGACAACGATGGCGAGAATTGCCAAAAACGTGTTACGAGTGAGATTAAACTTATTCCCCACCCTGAATTGTTACCCTCACAGGATCTTCTTTAGGTTTTTTATACAATTTTCAGTGCCTTGGGTGACTCGATCATCACCACCCGGCAGCACACGATTCGGCCTAGCGAGCCCTGGATGCTTGCTACTTCTAACCCGTCAAAGACCAGCGATCGTCTTCTGGCCTTGGGCCATAACCGCTAAGGAGGACTTACCCCTCTCGGCACGGCCACTCCGGTATCGTCCTGGGCCTGTCGATACTCGTCAATGAGGGAAGACGCCAGCAGCCGCCATTAGACTGTAACGATGTTACAGATAGAGCCTGTTGAATGGCTGAAGTTGCTCGATCACGCTAATGTGTAAAGCAGCAATATTTAGCCCTTGTGTGACGGTAGCGCTATATGCGACTAATAGTCGAACTATTGCACCTCTTAGTCGCGAGAAAAAAATGCATCAGGTGGTACTCATGGTCATATCTTTAAAAAAATCTTTGGACATGATGAGTCCGCGAATTGGTGTTGGTGGGAATGCGAATAGTTGATGGGTGAAATAGGAAAAGATTTCTATGGTCTGAATAGCTATTCTTTCTCGATTCGTTCGGCGTACCAGTAAGACGGCTTTAAGCTGCGAAAAAAAAAGTGAAGTTAGGAGAAGCTATCGGTTAGAAGTAACGGAATACCGTTCGAATTCGTTACGTAAGTTCAATTTAAAAAAAGCAAGATTGTATCAGTTTAATATTTTGAAACTTATAGATCGAGAAAAAGAGAAAAAAAGTGGAAGTTAACAGGCCCATGTGCGGGATAGTGTAGCTCCTTTTGTAAGTCGGTAAAATGTTTATAACAGTGGAAATCTCTAAACAAGTATTTATTTCAAAATGCTAGATGAAATCCTACACAGTGTTAAGGACCGACAATTAAGTCCAGCACTTAATAGCAATTTTGCTCGAGGTTCAGGTAATTTAACCATCGTCATGTGTGATACGCCATTTTACCCTACCGCTAACTAATGCGCACATTATATGTTCTCGCTTGAAGGATCCTTCAAGCGAAGGTGTTCCGTCCGGGTGCTATAGCACCCAAGCAGGAGTAGGGGATAGCGACCAGCCACGCTGTCTCTGGAGACGTTCCCGAAGCCTGCCGGCTTGTAGCCTAGCTCGCCGTCGGGCCAGTGTTCGACTCCCTCGCCCTGCGGGCCACCCAAAGGAGAACCACGCCTTTGGAGCTGATTCACCGGCCACCACAAGTCGGGCATCAGCCACATAGCCTCGAAGCAACACCCTCTCGAGAGGCAGGAATCCAGCGTCGTGATCACGATCAGCCGAATGAGCCGCCGGCACGGAATGATAAGTCGGTATTTTCGCCGCCGCTCAGCATAGCAGTTAGTCGAGACACTGACAGCATCGGTGTCAATGTGGTAACAACGATTACAGCCGCCTCGCCTCAACTCTGAAGGAGATCACCGTGGACGAATAAGGTCAGATCTGAACATTGTAAAAACTTTTGTAAATATAGCAGTAAGAAATATCAATGGTGTTGTTAGAATACGTTTAGTGCCATAGAGAAGTTTAAAATCCAAGCGCTTGGAAATAGATAGTGGTATAGGTCGGTTTAGTAGAGTTCTACGGGTAGAACAGTGATCGATGTTAACCCCTTCAAGCCCAAATACAGTTTTATGGTATTACCGAGAAGAAAGAGAGAGTAGTTATTTGGTGGGGTGTAAATCGATTTATGATTACCGTCTTCCAAGGTTTTTTTCACGATATTGGTGTTGGGTGTCAGCTGATGTGTTCGCGGAGTAACTAGGGAAGTAATTCGGGGAATTTGATGGACTCGCCCTGAGTCTCGCCGGGCAAACGAAATCTTGCTGCTTCACATACAATTGGAATTCATCCCGTTGTTTGGCGCGAAGTGAAGGCAGTTTCAACCCCTGAAACACGGTTCCTTTAGTGACCTGTTACAAGACTCCACCAACACCGTCAAGAACCCGCCAACCCACCAGCGAGAACAGCAGCCACCATTGTCACCAGTTCCCGAACCCAATCGTCGTCAGCAGCATCAACGCGAGCGCTCGCAGGACCACCCCGAACCACCAGCAACTTCCAGCAACAGCAGCGGTACGTACCAGTATAAACCCACAACCCACATACACATTCACACATAAGCAATAGTTAAATAAAAGTAAATATTTTAAAGTTAAAGTTTTCATTAATAAAACAGTTTTCCGAAGTTTAGATTCCATTTTCAATTTGTTTATTTCACAACCCAGTTTAGTCAAGTGATAGTACCCTGTACAGTTGTTCGCGAAACCCCTCCGATTACCCAGTAGTAAGCCGACTCTGAGACCCAGTTCGAGGGGGCTCTTGCTACTGAGCTTTACCGGGATACACAGTAGAAAAGTTACATTATTCAGCGGCATTTACTGTCGGTATCGAAAACCCTTGTATGTAAATTATAACTGAAAATGGAACCAAATGACATTTTGGCAATCATTTTCTCAAGAAGCTGATTGTTTTACTTCATCAGTGCAATTATTTGCTGATCAGTCTCTTGAGATTCTTTCAAGAATATTTCGAAATTTTTGTTCTCCTTCTCTGTCATCTCTAACAACCTTTCTTGGATGTTTTTTTTCTACCGGATTTAGCTGGAACGAACTTTGTTCGCTCAGATGGTTTCTTGGAGGATCTCGATGTTGATGGAGCAGATGGTAGTCCATACGGTCCCGCAGATGAGGATAGTTTTGGAGATGAAGCTGATTCTGTTGTCGAATAGACGAAAAAATTGATATTATTTTTGAAAGATAAATCAAATAATGCAAATAAAAATTATATATTACTGATTTCGAATATACATGCATTGATTAAATAGGAAAATTGAAGGGATACTCAAAGAAATTTGCTTCATTTATTTTTTTTGAAATTTTTATACTTGTGACATACATAAACTCGTATGCTAAAAATAACTGACACGTTTTTTTTTGTTTTGGCAAAATATGATTTTTTTCAAGCTATTAATTTTTGAACTTCTGAAGTTTATAAAATTGAACACTTTTCAATCACTGATAACTCGGGAACGATTCGAAATATGGAAAATATTAAATAAAAAAGTTGCTCTTTCAACTGAGCTTACCGAAAAAAAAAATACAAAAATATTCTTTTTGTTATATACAATACTCCGAGTTTCAATCTAAAATTTTCGCACAATCTTATTGATATAATTATTTAAAAAAGTAAAAAAAAATGTTTGCTTCATTTTAAAAAAACAATATTTGCTTCTAACATTTCCAGAATACATAAGAGGGATTCCATGAGAAATCGGTCGACCGCAAAATATGACCATCGTCGATTCGAACGAAACTTTACAGTTATGTTCGGTTTATGAATCTCCATGATTTTCTCTGTCTATTGCCATATTTTGATACAAGAGTGATTTTTCAAAGGGACGTAAACGTTTCTACGTGCATTAATTTCAAAACTTTTTTATTCAATTACTCTATTTTATACAGTAAAATTATCTGAGAACGAGATACAGGGAATGCATGCTTCTGCATGAAAAAATATGCACTGAAAAATATGTTGCGTCATTTTCACAAAACAAAGGTTTATATGAAAATTCAGATTGCGAAAAAACCATTTTTTCTATTTTTTATATTTTGCCAACAAAAACTTAAAGCGAAAAGAAATATTTTGAATGTGATTGCGTGATGGAGAAATTATCAGCAAAAAAAATTTTCTAACAATAACTTTATACATGTTTTTAAACTTCATACTAATGACATACAAAACTGTAATTTTATTACAGAATATGCATTTAATGCATTTAAGAAATATCTTCTTTGCGATAGTTTTCGAGATATTTGGAATTCTGCTCCAATGAAAACAATTAATTGATGTAATTATGTCCTTTTTAAAAGATATTTGCGTTACCCCATCATAAAATGTCAAAAATCTAATGTTTATCATTTTAAAGACATAAAAGAATCTTTTTCAGTGTATTTGGATCATGGCGAAGCTTTCAATAAAAAAGTTTTCCTAGCAACTTTAGACAATTTTTTTAAATTCATACTATTTGCAGTCAAAAGTGCAATTTTATTTTTGAATATTATTCTAACCGTCATTTTAAATCAAAATGCTCATAACAAAAAATTTCTGAAATGTAGTAATTCTCGAGATATTGTAAATTTTGGTTTAACACGATTATTTTGTTTTATTATGACCTTTTCGGAAGTTATTCGTGTTACTCCATCAACAGCAATTGGTTTTTCGTAACGCCCATAACATTGCCTGTAACTTTTCCATTGACATCAAGGCAACATTGTAAACCGTTTGAAAGATATTCAAAAACAATCAAAATATTTTTCAACCATAAAATTTGATGATTAAACTATATAGTTGAATTATATTTTGGTTGTTTTCATGTAGCTTTCAAATGGTTTACAATATCGCTTTGATGTCAATGGGAAAGTTACAGGAAGTATTATGAGCCTTAAAAAGAATGATGGTGAAACGCGAATAACTTCTGAAAAAGTCGCAATAAAACACAATAATTGTATTGTTCAAATAAAATTAAAAATATCGAGAACTATCACATTTCAGAAAAATTTTGTTATGAACATTTTGATTTAGAATGGCGTTTAGAATTAAATTAAAAAAATAAAATTCTGCTTTTGACTGCAACTAGTATGAATTATAAAAATATGTCAAAAGTTGTTGTTAGGAAAAGTTTTTTATTGAAAGCTTCCTCATAATTCAAGTACACTGAAAAAGTTTATTTTATGTCTTTAAAACGAAAAACATTAGATTTTTGACATTTCATGATAGGGTCAAAAGGACATAATTACACCAATTAATTGTTTTTTGTTGAAGAGAAAATCTAAATATCTCGAAAACCATCGCATTTTGGAATATATTTTTCAAATGCGTTTATATTTAAAATTATATTATATTATATTCTGTAATAAAATTATAGTTTTGTAAGTCAATTTGCATAAAGTTATTGATAAAAAACTTTTTTATTGATAAGTTCTCCATCATGCAATCATATTCAAAATGTTTATTTTCACTTTAAATTTTTATGGACACAATATAAAAAATGAAAAATTCCATGCCGGTTAAACTTGGAAAGTTTCATCAGAATCTAAGACTGTCGGTCACGATTTTAGAGATTTTCGGATGCATCATCGCGGAATTCCTCATAACAATAACAAATATTACAAAAATATTTCCAGTGATATGTTGTTATATTGTTATATATTGTACATTTTGCATTGAAAAAAAAACAAGCAGTAGTTCATAAAAATATAATGATAATTGGTGGAGTTATAACCCTTTTCCCGAAACACTTTTTTATCTAAGAGGTTTGCGCTGATCACGATTGAAGACCAATGTATCAACTAAAATTCTAAATCTCATAAAATTCTCTTAGTATAGGAGTAATCCTCGTACTTTAACGATTAGTTGAATAAATAAATAAAAAATTCCAGCATTCGGGAACGTTTTCCCTACAAAATCGACGATATTCTCAGCTCTAAAAATTGTGTTAGGAAATCTTATCCATAAAACAAAAAAAATATGCATAAAAAGAAATCGTTTAGGTACGAGAAAAATCAATAACTATCAATTAAAAAAGATGAAGAAAATCCGTTGAGTGGTTTTTCGGCAATCGTGCGTGATCACGGAAAAGCTATTTTTTGGAAAAAACTACATTTAGACATACACGAGTTTTAAATTAAAAGTTACCACTACTCTTGGTAGACAAAGCGCGCTGCGAAACCCTGTAATTTTGGATCTATTTCCCGGATCCCTATGCAAATTAGAGAAAATGTTCTCAAGGAGTTGTACTTTTAGATAAAGAAATGGAAAAATTCGATTTATTAGAAAATAGAAAGGTATGTAACTTCTTAAAAAGTGCAAATTTTCAAGTTATTATATCAAAGTGTCTCACATTTTTTTCCACTTTCATCAATTAATAATTTAACAAAGCGAATGAATAAAATGAAATAACAATTACTAATGTTATTTCTATTCTATGAATACCGTAATTTTTCGTCCACCAGTTTTACTTCAGGAAGAAATGCTGAACCCAAATGGAACCCGGGGCAATTGCTCCGGCTGACCCCCCCCCCCCTTCTTCCCTCTTGTTGGGCCTGCAACGTAAACCAGGATCCTGGCTCGAATACTAGCCGAGAAAGGAAAATAATTATCTTACAAAAAATTAACGGAATATGAAACTGAGCGGCAATATGGGCGGTCACGGTATAGGCGTTCCACAGCCACGAACCTGAGCTACGTGTCAACGCTGAAACACTTGAAACAAAAAATGTAATATTTGATTAGCTTAGCATTATGCAAATTTTGCTTTCATGTTAATCTATTTTGGTATGCGCGGGCGGGTGATAATGTAGGCGATGTTACAGTGGTGGTGTGGTCTGGGAGAGAGGGTGTAATCCCCCGTCAAAGTGGATTAATTTGAGGGGCGGGGAGTTGCGTTGACGTCTCTATGGATTTCAAGGTTTACTCACCTTTGTTGGAAAACTCCTGTAATGGTGACTGTGGCGATGCTGGTTCGGATACTTGGGTGTATATCACGCAGTATTCGGACGATTCGTCAAACAACTCACTTTCTTCCGTGCCCTTGCATTCCAGGTCGTCTATGCATACTGGTTCTTTCGACCCTGTTTCCGACTCTGAAATTATATAAAAGTAGCAAAAACATCAGAGAAAATTTGTGCTGCGCTTTGAAAAATTCGTTTCGAAATCTGATTCGGATTTAGTTGAAGCGAAGTTGCAAAAATCTTACTCTCGTCCATCATGTCGACCATATTATTTGATTTGTAAGATCGCAAGAAAGCATTGATCGTTTCGAAATAGGTCCATGTGGATCGCGATCCTCCAGACGTTCCCATTTTGTTCTTTTCAGATCTGAAATAAATTGCATCAAAGTAATTTGTCAAATATTGGAAAATTTTAGTGAACTACCTGTATTTTCTGGACAAATTGTGGATTCTGGTGCGCAATTCGTTTGGCGACAAGTGAATGTCATAAACCTGGAGTTCTTCGCACATTTTTGCATAAATGTGAGAATTTTTGCAGGTACCTCGCAAAGCCGCTACATTTTCGCTCCACACATCGATCACTCGAAAAATTTCGCGGCCGCTTAAAATTTTACCATTTTTTTTACCGGTTTTGTTTTCACCCATGATGTGTGATAAGTTCGGAACGCGAAGCAAATTGTTTTGAAAACAAAATTTATCTTTGGTCATAGCTTACTTTTCAAACGTCAAAGTAATGGAAAGTAATAGCTCTGGAGTTCACCACTGCCTGGAAATAGCGCTGGTAGCATTTCTATTGGTTGTATTTTGAGGCAGTACAACGGTCGGATACCATGGTACCGAAATCAATGTTGAACCACGATGCTTGCGTGATACCACCGTGATTCTGGGTGACACACATATGATTTCATGGTGTACAGTGATTTTGATATCACAAGTGTGTCATAAGTATTAGAAAACATGCTGGTCGCGTTGATGACAATTTTTTATGGCCTACTACTCGAGTATTTCAGCGCTTGCACTTGACAACTAGTTGAGGTCGGTAAGGGGTCGTTCAATATAGATTTCAGTCAGTTTTGGATCTCATTTTTTGGTTATTAAATAAGTATTTGAATCAAAGTTGATAGCCTTCGGAAGCAGTGGGGAATTCGAATCAAACGGTAACTCTGTTTCTAACTCTCTATAACTAAGTTAAAGTACAACTTTCTACCTCGAATCCAGGTTTTTTAAACCTAATTATTATGTCAATCATTTTATAATTTGTTGTGAGTTTGTGACTGTCCAAAACCTCTAATGACAAATCGCCCACACAATAGATTCATTCGGCAGTATTTTCACGTGGGCGCTTTTACGGCTTTTTTCCGAGTTATACGCTTTCATTATTCGAATTCCTAACCAGCTGTCCTATTGACGTAGCATCAATTCACAATTGTAAACCGAATGACGTCCGTACGGTATAATACATAATTCTTCGACTGAATACATATGGACCAACATAAGGGACGGATTGTTTCGTAACTAAACACATTAACGGCATTCCGATTATTATTATCATAATAGAAGTGGGTGGGGGGGGGGGTCTGAGCGAAAATCCAACCCAACGTTGACAGCTGGGGCGGTTTCGATTGTCCTCGGTCCCCGATTGGTTGGGTGCAAGACGGAGTGGGAGGCTTTTATATAAACTGATTAAGTCATGAAATGATTGATTCTCTTGGGTTTGGAAAATGGATATTATTTATTGCTGGATGAACTCTGCAGGATATCGAGGGTGGTTAATAAATCAGTCCAAATGTCGTCACTGCAGCCGTAAGCGGTTTGATTTATCTAATTATTATATTTTCATCGTATGACGATAGAGGGGTGCCCGATTAGAAGGAAAAAGCCAAATTATTTCAAAGTCTGTTATTTGTTCTGGACATGGTTGTAACAAATTGTATTATGAATTGTTTATGGACTTGGAGAGCCTTCCATTCTGCTCTTCTGATAGGAAATTATAAAAGTAGCACAGTAAGCTCTCTATTATGATTGGATAGTTAAACAGATTGTCATAATGTTTATTGAAACCTTTAAGGGGTTATATATGTTGAGGTCGGCCAAAAAAATCGAATGTTACCTCAAATTTTTATAGAGATCGGAGCAGTGGACGCAAAGTTATAGCGTTTTTCATCTTGATCCCTTATGGAGGTGTTGTTTATACTTGAAACTTTAAAAGCGATTATCTCGAGACCATGTTTCCCAAAAGCGTCTTTGCGGTGACTGCGATTGCCGGAAAAGTTTTAAACCGATCTCAAAACATATTTTTTAACTTGCTCGTAATTTAACTGCCGTGTCCTTGAGCGATTCCATTTTTTCGTCAAAATTTTCATATTATTGTTATGAATGTTTTAATAATTTTTTTCAGGCGAAAATAGTAATTTTTTTTTTGAAAAACCGTCACCGTTTCCAAAAAGAAGAAATTTTTTTAATCGATCGTTTAAGGACACCACAGGTAAATATACTAATGACTTTTTTCTAGTTTGATGGTTTCTGTTGAGCTGTTGGACTGGAATCGTAGTCACGACAAACCTCTTTGAAAAAACGCGTTTTGCGGAAATTGCTATAGCTTCGACAATTATTAATATTTTTTTATTTTCTCAAGTGGATTTTGCAAACTGAACATTGTACTACGCTAAACGTATAACAAATATTTCATAAAAATGTAGCTACATACGCTTATGAAAATTCAAATTTTTCCTTTTTTTCCCGCATCTAAACATAACCCCTTAACGTATCTTGCATGTGCATCTTTCTTTTCTCGTCACGTCAATTTCAGGGTCGTTTAATGACCAATTGAAGCTCCAAGAAACTATTGAACCAGTGGGTCTCTATAAAAGAATTGAACATATAGAGAGTTACTGCCGATAAAAACTACAATGCGTCGTAGAAAATTCCACACAACATCTATAGTTTCTAAAATGAGACATACTGTAATGATAATTGGAAAGACAACGTCACATTTGAAGGTTATAACTATTTTGGCGTAGAATTTCTATAAACCGAACCCGCATATTCGTTGGATTCGTTTGTAGCCAAATGTTGACAGATTTGCCAGGTAGGAATCTGATCTGCATAGTGACACAGTCTAGTTTGAGGATGTAGGGTGCATCAGGGCCGGCATGAGTAGTATGGGTAAGACAACCCACTCGAAAATGACAGTATACAAGGCCCAACAGCTGCTGTGGCAGTCGGTCTCGGAGTCGAGGACAGATGTCGCCCTCTTATCAGACCCGTACAGCATCCCTGCCGGCAACGGCAATTGGGTGTCGGACGGGTCTGGAATGGTGGCAATCTGTACAACGGGAAGGTTCCCGGTTCAAGAGGTAATACACCCCTCCGCCGAGGGTGTGGCGATTGCCAAGATCAATGGTGTGTTCTATTGCAGCTGCTACGCCCCACCAAGGTGGCCAATAGAACAGTTCTACCAGATGATCGACAGGCTCTCGTCGGACCTCGTGGGCCGAAAACCGGTAGTAATAGCGGGAGACTTCAACGCTTGGGCAGTGGAGTGGGGCAGCCGCTGTACAAATAGCAAGGGTCAAGCGCTAATGGAAGCGTTTGCGAAACTCGATACTGTGCTAGCTAATGATGGCTCCGCTAGTACATTCCGTAGAAACGGAGTGGAGGCGTGGATTGATTTGACCTTTGCCAGCCCGAGTCTGGCTCCAGGCATGGAATGGAGGGTAGACGAAGGCTACACCCATAGCGATCATTTAGCAATCCGCTTTAGGATCAACTATGGTGTGCAGCATCCGAGGGCGGAAGATCCCTGTCAGGTACGCGGGTGGAAGTCCAATCACTTCGATAGCGAAGCTTTCACCGCGGCCCTGGGACTGGAGGTCAACACCGACAGTCTAAGCGGGGATGCGCTGGTAGCTGTTCTATCACGCGCGTGCGACGCCACTATGCCGAGAAAAACACTGCCAAGAAACGGTAGATGCCCGGTATACTGGTGGAGTGCCGAAATTGCAGCTCTACGGTCAGCCTGTCTCAGAGCTAGACGTAGGATGCAAAGAGCTCGCACCGAGGATGCAAGAGAGAACCGCCGTGAAGTGTTTCGAGCTGCGAAATTAGCCCTTAACAAGGCTATTAAAAGCAGCAAGAGAGCGTGTTTCGACAACCTGTGTGAGAGTGCCAACGCGAATCCGTGGGGTGACGCCTACAGAATCGTGATGGCCAAGACCAAAAGGGGCTCTTCACCCCCAGAACGGTCTCCGGCCCGGTTGGCGACGAATATCGAACTACTCTTCCCGTCTCGAGCCACAAGCCCCTGGCCACCTGCACTACGAGACAGTGCGGGCACGGTCAAAATGGTGGCTCCAGTGACGAATGAAGAACTACTCGCAGTGGCTAAATCCCTAGCAATGAACAAAGCTCCAGGGCCGGATGGAGTTCCAAACAACGCTCTCAAGGCAGCGATCATAGCGAACCCGAACATGTTCAGGCTAGCTATGCAGAGATGCCTTGACGAGTGCCGTTTCCCCGATAGATGGAAAAGGCAGAAACTGGTGCTGTTGCCGAAGCCCGGGAAGCCGCCAGGCGACCCATCGGCGTACAGACCAATCTGTCTGATAGACACGACTGGCAAACTGCTTGAGAGGATCATCCTCAACAGGCTTACCCCGTACGCGGAAGGTACGGACGGTCTGTCAAGCAACCAGTTTGGCTTTCGGAAGGGTAAGTCCACAGTGGACGCTCTCAACTCAGTGATAAATACTGCCGAGATAGCGATCCAACGAAAAAGGCGAGGTATTCGATACTGTGCGTTAGTGACACTTGACGTGAAGAACGCATTTAACAGCGCAAGCTGGGATGCCATCGCGCTCTCGTTACACCGGCTTAGCCTACCGGTGGGTCTGTACCGGATCCTGGAAAGTTACTTCCAAAACCGCGTACTGCTATACGAGACCGATGCCGGTCAGAAAAGGGTTCCGATTACCGCCGGAGTCCCGCAGGGCTCGATCCTAGGCCCGGTGCTATGGAACCTCATGTATGACGGGGTTCTGAGACTGAAGTTCCCTCCTGGGGTCAAGATCGTCGGCTTTGCCGACGACGTAACCTTGGAGATCTACGTGGAGTCAATTCCTGATGTAGAACTAACCGCAGAACACGCGATTAGCACGGTGGAGGAATGGATGAGCGCGAGAGGCCTGGAGCTCGCTCATCATAAGACGGAGGTAGTTATCGTCAACAACCGCAAGTCGGCACAACATGCAGTTATCCATGTGGGAGAAGTCGCGATCACTTCACAGCGAAGTCTGAAGTCTCTCGGAGTCATTATAGACGACAAGCTGACCTTCGGCAGCCATGTCGGCTATACATGCAAGAGAGCGTCGACTGCTGTTG
The DNA here is from genome assembly GCF_030247195.1 of Topomyia yanbarensis. Lineage (NCBI taxonomy): Eukaryota > Metazoa > Arthropoda > Insecta > Diptera > Culicidae > Topomyia > Topomyia yanbarensis. The sequence goes on from NC_080671.1 coordinate 442,684,791, forward strand.
CGGCTCTATCGAGAATGATGTCCAACAGCTCAAAGGTGTGCACCAGTAGACGTAGATTACTGGCAGGCGTTGCCGTATCTATCCTCAGGTACGGCGGCCCGTCATGGTCAAGAGCACTGAGGGTAACCAGTTACCTACAGAAACTGGAGAGCACCTACCGCGTGATGTGCCTCAGAGTGATATCTGCCTACCGCACGGTATCACACGATGCATCCTGCGTGATAGCGAGCATGATGCCAGTCGGGCTGGTCATTCGGGAAGATGAGGAGTGCTTTGAGCTACGTGGAAATAGGGGAGCCCGCGAGCGCACCAGGGTGACCTCGGTCGCCAGATGGCAGCGTGAGTGGGACAACTCCTCGAAAGGTAGGTGGACCCACCGGCTGATACCTAGCATAACGAGCTGGGTGGGAAGACCCCATGGGGAAGTTCACTTCCACCTGACACAATTCCTGTCAGGCCATGGCTGTTTCCGTCAGTACCTCCACAGGTTCGGGCACGCGGAGGTCCCAGTCTGCCCGGACTGCCCAGGTGTAGACGAAACTGCCGAACACATACTGTTCGTATGTCATCGGTTCGACGTCGAAAGAAGAGCAATGCTTGACGTCTGTGGCTGGGACACAACCCCGGATACCCTTATTCAGCGGATGTGTCAAACGGTGGAGAAGTGGAACGCAGTCTCGGCTGCTACCATCCAGATTGCCAGTAGGCTACAGGTAATCTGGCGAACCGAGCAACAGACGACGGGCACGGCTAACTAGTGATTGGTTAGCTGGAGCGAAAAAGGCCAAGCGCAAAATAAGAGAGTGAATGGTCTGTTCATGTTGAGGCAGGTTTTGTGCAGCGACTGGCAACCGCGTAAGGGGTAAACCCAGCCACCCCGAAGCAAGACAGAAGAGTGAGTGTATAGGCGTATAAGTGGACTGCCTCATGCCAAGACGGGAGGGTCGTAGCGTAGTATGTTGGGACTTAGCTATCGATGCCTCATGGCGTGGCAGAGGAGTGAAAGGGTGAGCATCCAAGTCAGTCTCACACGGCATGTTAAGGGTGAGCACAAAAGTCAGCCTCACATGGCATGGTAGCGGCAAGCACAAAAGTCAGCCTAGCAAGGAATGAAAAAGTTGAGCACCCAAGTCAGCCTCACATGGTATGGGTGGGGCGAGCACAAATGTAAGCCTAGCAAGGAATGAGTAAGGTGAGCACACAAGTCAGCCTCGCAAGGAACGAAAAAGGTGAGCACAAAAGTCAGCCTCATGTGGGAGTGTTTGAGAGTGAATCAAAGTGCGATTGAGAGAGCATCCAAGTAAGCCTCATACAGGATGTATGAACGCGTGAGTGAGAGTGAATGAGTACATTTAGTACAGCCATCCCCCCAGAAGTAATACCGAGAGGTAGTTCCTGGGAGGAATGATGGCGGAGCCCAATGGAGTTTAGTCGGTATTAATGGCTGGTCACCATTCGAGTCCGACACGCCCCCAGTGCACCCCGTGCGGTAGATTGGACCCTACCAATAGCACGTGTACTGGGCTAGGACATATAGGTCTTCTCCATCGTAAAAAAAAAACACACACATACACACACATACATACACACACACATACAGACTTTTTCCGATCTCGACGAACTGAGTCGAATCGGATATGACACTCGGCCCTCCGGGCCGGGATTAGGTTGACGTTTTTCAGAGTGATTGCATAACCTTTCTACATGAGAAAGGCAAAAATCAAATGAATATGCCAAAAAAATGTAAATAAATAAATAATACGACCGCGGAACAATATTGTGGAAGAAACCTCACCACTGTTCTACGAAAATCCTCAATTTTAGTAGAAGCACCCCACACAGTAAAAAATAAATTCCAAAACAGGAAAATGTTGTTTTCAGTGTGTTTTGCGCTGTGCGCCAAATGTAAGATGGAGTTTGCCCACTACTCGGGTTCTTGTTTGCCCGGCGTGCCCTTCTTTTCAGGGTGGCCTAGGTGCTTCTACAGAATTTCGGATTTTCGTTTCACAACAAAAGTAAACAAACAAATAAAATTTAATTTTACCGTTTATTCTTCTACCACTCTCCACTGCTGGTCGTTTCCGTCCGTTGCTGCTAACGTTGGCGGGAAGGCGGACGGTTTCCTCCGACAGGCAGGCCGGGACAACAACGGCCGCGTACTTGTCCGGGTTCCGTTGGCTGCTCCGGCAGAGGTCCTTGGCGTTTAGCCAGGAAGGTGAGCTTGGCTCCTTTGTTGGAACCTCCCTAGCGACGCTGGCGACGAATCGCCGGATCGTCTACTCGCCGTAAACGATCCCGGAAGTTACCGCAGTAAACTTCCCAGGGGGAACCTTTGTCCGCCCTGCTGCTGTTTAACAAAAATTATCTAACCTAGCTGCACGAACAAAACCGTTCACATACGCGAAAATGAACAAAATTTACAAGAACAAGTGAACGGTACTGAACAGCGGTGAGCATACTACGGAGTGTATACCCAATAAATGGTATATTTCCACCCAGTGCTAAATTGTTATCATAACGGGTAACAGTTAATACTCACCAATCCAGTACAGGTCCCGGCTCCTTCCGTTACCTACCGGTAATACTATTTGGAAAGGGGATGCAGATAAGGTGTCACGCATTCTTAGACGATGGATCAGAGTTGACGCTCATCGATCAGCAACTTGCCGAAGATCTGAAGCTGTCTGTCGCGTTCGCATTCGGACATGAAATATTTTTCGTCTGAGCTCATTTTCACAAAAACTTTTCAGCTCGACATCCGTTCGACACTTTAACGCAATTTTGGTTTACGTATAACGCATATGACCATCGCTTCCAGTCGCGTTCACTCTGGCTATCATGTCGTGTTGGAAATCGCGCGCAGTTCACATCGCATCGCATCGCGTCGCGTTACGCATCGCGCCCACTCTGGCTTCACCCAAACGGGAGATACTTCGGACGATCATCTTGGTCTCATTGATCACTTCTGGGTTCTACTGAAAATCTTGCTTCAAGAGGTGTGGCGCTATCCCCACGATTCTGTACGAGGGAGGGCGTGACTGGCTGCGTCTGCTGCCAGAGTTGGAGAACCTGCGTATCCCGAGATATCACCGGCAGTTTACAACGTCCACAGAAGCTGATGTAATGCAATTGCACATTTTTGTCGATGCCAGTGAAAGTTTCATGGCAGCGGTAGTGTTTCTGCGATTTGCGGATATTGACCAGATTCAGTGCTCTTTGGTTACAGCCAAGACGTTAAAATACACATCTATTCCACGTTTGGAACTGCAGGCTGCGGTTCTTGGATGCTGACTGGCAGCAAACGTTACAAGAAGCCTTAAAATGAAGATCTCCTAAAGAACGTTCTGGACAGACTCGCGAAATGTTCTTTGCTGGTTGCGAGCCCATCATAAACGGTATAGTGCCTTCGTCGGATCGAGAGTTAGCGAAATTTGGGAGTCCACGGATCGTCAAATGGAGATGGGCTCCAACACGATACAATGGGGCTGATGACGGGACCAGATGGCCGAGCATCCTGATTTATCCTCGGAAAGCAGGTGATTCAAAAGTTCCGCATTCCTGAGGCAGGCAGAAGAGGAGTGGCCCATGCTTCCACAAAAATCTCTTTACACGGATGAAGAATTGAGACCTAGTTTGCTATTGCATTTTCGAAATGTACCTGCACCGGAAATACGAGTTGTAGGCTCTATGATAAGATATCTACCCCCGGTCAGGAAAAGGGTACTCCTCGATGGTTTCAATGGTGATTTGGGAAGGTGGGACGAATTCTGGGAGACCAACGGAGTCCCGCAAGGATCAGTGCTTACAATAATGCTAATCCTTGTTAGAATGAACTCAAGACTCGCTTAACTACCCAAAGGAGTCTACGTGTTCGTCTACATGGGCGACATCATCTTAGTTGCCTTGGAAAAAACGATCCGCTCTGTACAAGTTTCCTTCAACCTGCTACCAAGCACACCTGCCGAATCCGCCTGTGTCGAGGCGGGAAACAGCATTCAGGAGAGTTCTCGGATTCTTAGAAAAAACATCGGCTGGCGAGTTCTATTTTAATACGAATTGGGGAGCTAAATGGCGAAACAAAATATCGAAAACAAGCATCGGGATCGGTGTAAACCCACCGCCGAGGAATTCACAGTAGGGTGGAATGCTAATCGGCTGGGAGCTGATTGGCTCGCGAAACAGACATCGATATGGAGAGAAATTCCGCCGTCGAGGAACTCTCAGTCAGAGTAGAGTGAGTTCACAACCGTGGACTATCCGAGTAGATCGTGATAAGGCTGGGAGCTGAATTGCCTCACGGAAACAGGAGCTAAATGGCTCATGAAATGAGCAGCTGAACTGAGACGAGAGAGAGCTAAATGGCGACATAATAGATGGAGACGAAAAGCAAGAGAAGAGCCAAATGGCTCAAAGGTTGTGACATTTTATGGATCGAATGAGGCTCCGAGATAGCGGTGGAAAACTCGTAAGGCGATAGAAAGAGGTGCGACGAAAGCACAATGAGTAATATCAAGTAATCTTTTCTTATAATCTTCCTAGTCCCATCTATTATGTTTCTACCAGTTAATGAAATGTAAGGACTGCCGTGCGGATATCTTCACCACAATAAAAAGCTACACAAGAATGCAGTGCAACTCTTTAGCCAAATTTGACAGCTTTCATATCGTCATTTCCCTCCGCTGCCTGCATTAATCCCAACAGCTTTGTTTTAATCAAAGCACCAAACTTGATCCCGTCAACCCGGTACCAGCAAATGTACCGTAGCCCATTGTTCGGAACCACCACCACGGGCATCTTTCCCCCCTTCTATTTTGGCAGAGTTCTGTTGCCAAAGTGCACTCCCGAGGATAGTTTTTCTACTTTTAGTTTTCTAATTCACCAGAACAAAACGGTGGCGGATGGTGTTTTCCTGACAAAGCCCAACTAGTTTCTGCCTCGCACTTTCCTCGGATCAAGTCCCGTAGGTTGAAAGTAATTTAACTTTTCAGTTTCCAGCAGTTTTTTTCTCTCTTGTTTCTTCTCCCGGCCCCCTGTTCAGCAGGTCCCACGTGAATGAATGTGTTTTTCTGTTGTTTTGTTTCATTGCAAGCCTTTGCTAATACCCCCAGAGTTACACGATGGTGAATAAATACAACAAAAGAAGTCACCGACAATGGGGAACGCGGTCGGTCGGTAGGTACGGTTGGGTTTTGGAACGGCGCACAGTAGGCGACGACGATTATCCTCCCGGGGATGCATACGAAGATATTGTTTCCATTTCTGCTTTTCTGATGCTGGTTGCTTTGACTAGATCCGTTTGGTGGTTGGTTCATGGGGTGGTCGGTTTGGCGACGTGTGTCATCGTTTTCCACAAACAGAACCACTCGGGCTTGTGCAGAATCAGGAGAAAAAATCTGAGCTTAATCTAGGTTAGGTATGCCGTTTTTGACTTTTGCACAAACCCTAGCCATAAACTGATACGATGATGACAATTACAATCAAAGTAGGCTGGTGTTGATTGAGGAAGGGGGCAACCCTTTGTTGTTTGTTTTGCAGTGCACACATGTGGGTAAAAGGGTTTTTTTTTATATTTTGCTGCGTGTAATGCTTGCCTGTTCCTTTTGTTTCTGGTTATTGTTTTGTGCCATCGTCAGTGTCCCTTCCCCGCCCTGCGGGTTTATGATTTATGAAATGGATTGTGACAATGCAATACGGCTAATTAAGAATGAATGTTTCCATTTTCTGAAACAAAATCCCTGTCATCGTAATTATAGGTGAGTGGTTCAAAGAATTTTTTTTCTGGTTAGTTACGGGGATTGTGATACAGGAAATCTGATCCGCACTTGTAGTCTATTGAAAGTGGCAATCTATTATCGTTCTTTGCAGTAAAATTTTTAGAAAAATAGTTTATCTTTGAAAAGTTTAGAAATAAAATATTCACAAAACCATGATCCGATGGCAATCACGGCGATTTCAAAAACTGAAATTAGCATTCCCGAAACGACGTTTCAACCGGCGTACGTCTGCACCAATTTGTTCCATTCGGCGGGGAAGTTTCGCTGCAGGTGGGCCAAAGTTTTCTTGATCTGGGTCACCTCGGTCGGTGTACACTGGGGACAGGCGCCACGGAGGACAAACGGAGCCAGACCTGGAAGCAGATAATAGAAGAGAAAAGTTTGCACTGATTAAATCGGTATAAAATGTAAAAAAAAGTTTGAAGGGACAACCGGGAGAAGAAGTCAAAAGTCAGCTCACTTTCTGTTCTCTGTCCGAGACGGTCACGCAATCTTTCGTTGCAGAAACTAATGTAAAAAAGTTTAGGAGTTGAATGGAAAAAAGGTTTTCAGTAAAAAAAGTTGGAATTCATGATTCAACATTTAAAATTGTGCAGTTAAAAGTGCGAGTTAAAAAGAGGAAAGTGAAAAGGAAAAGATCAAAATGAAAAGTGATGAATGAAGAATGTGGCAGGAAAGTAAAGGTAAATAAGCGATAAGAGATAAAGAAGAAAGGAAAGATGAAAAAGGAAAAAAGTCGAAAGGCGAAAAAGATAAACGGACAAAAGAAAAAAGGACAAAAGGAGCAAAAGGACAAAACACGAAGATGGACAATATATGAAAAAGGATGAAAAGGACAAAATGAGATAAAGCATAAATGGAAGAAAATGACGAAAAGAGAAAAAGTAGGAAGATAGAAAGACGAGTAGAAAAAAGATAAAAAGAGAAAAGAGGTAAAATCCGAAAAAAGACAAAGAGGAAAAGGACAAAAGGAGAAAATACAAAGAAGAAAAAGGAGTAGAAAAAAGACAAAAGGAGAAAATAATGAAAGAAGAAAATGAATGAAAGAAGAAAAGGACAAAAGGAGAAAAGGAATGAAAGAAGAAAAGAAATGAAAGAAGAAAATGAATGAAAGAAGAAAAGGACAAAAGGAGAAAAGGAATGAAAGAAGAAAAGAAATGAAAGAAGAAAAGGAATGAAAGAAGAAAAGGAATGAAAGAAGAAAAGGACAAAAGGAGAAAAGGAATGAAAGAAGAAAAGAAATGAAAGAAGAAAAGAAATGAAAGAAGAAAAGAAATGAAAGAAGAAAAGGAATGAAAGAAGAAAAGGAATGAAAGAAGAAAAGGAATGAAAGAAGAAAAGGAATGAAAGAAGAAAAGAACAAAAGGACAAAAGGACAAAAGAAAAGGAAATTGGAAATTGGAAGTTGAAATTTGAAAGTTGAAAGTTGAAAGTTGAAAGTTGAAAGTTGAAAGTTGAAAGTTGAAAGTTGAAAGTTGAAAGTTGAAAGTTGAAAGTTGAAAGTTGAAAGTTGAAAGTTGAAAGTTGAAAGTTGAAAGTTGAAAGTTGAAAGTTGAAAGTTGAAAGTTGAAAGTTGAAAGTTGAAAGTTGAAAGTTGAAAGTTGAAAGTTGAAAGTTGAAAGTTGAAAGTTGAAAGTTGAAAGTTGAAAGTTGAAAGTTGAAAGTTGAAAGTTGAAAGTTGAAAGTTGAAAGTTGAAAGTTGAAAGTTGAAAGTTGAAAGTTGAAAGTTGAAAGTTGAAAGTTGAAAGTTGAAAGTTGAAAGTTGAAAGTTGAAAGTTGAAAGTTGAAAGTTGAAAGTTGAAAGTTGAAAGTTGAAAGTTGAAAGTTGAAAGTTGAAAGTTGAAAGTTGAAAGTTGAAAGTTGAAAGTTGAAAGTTGAAAGTTGAAAGTTGAAAGTTGAAAGTTGAAAGTTGAAAGTTGAAAGTTGAAAGTTGAAAGTTGAAAGTTGAAAGTTGAAAGTTGAAAGTTGAAAGTTGAAAGTTGAAAGTTGAAAGTTGAAAGTTGAAAGTTGAAAGTTGAAAGTTGAAAGTTGAAAGTTGAAAGTTGAAAGTTGAAAGTTGAAAGTTGAAAGTTGAAAGTTGAAAGTTGAAAGTTGAAAGTTGAAAGTTGAAAGTTGAAAGTTGAAAGTTGAAAGTTGAAAGTTGAAAGTTGAAAGTTGAAAGTTGAAAGTTGAAAGTTGAAAGTTGAAAGTTGAAAGTTGAAAGTTGAAAGTTGAAAGTTGAAAGTTGAAAGTTGAAAGTTGAAAGTTGAAAGTTGAAAGTTGAAAGTTGAAAGTTGAAAGTTGAAAGTTGAAAGTTGAAAGTTGAAAGTTGAAAGTTGAAAGTTGAAAGTTGAAAGTTGAAAGTTGAAAGTTGAAAGTTGAAAGTTGAAAGTTGAAAGTTGAAAGTTGAAAGTTGAAAGTTGAAAGTTGAAAGTTGAAAGTTGAAAGTTGAAAGTTGAAAGTTGAAAGTTGAAAGTTGAAAGTTGAAAGTTGAAAGTTGAAAGTTGAAAGTTGAAAGTTGAAAGTTGAAAGTTGAAAGTTGAAAGTTGAAAGTTGAAAGTTGAAAGTTGAAAGTTGAAAGTTGAAAGTTGAAAGTTGAAAGTTGAAAGTTGATAGTTGAA
>NC_080671.1:442693664-442723033 GCF_030247195.1 Topomyia yanbarensis
TTTTCCCTTTTCCCTTTTCCCTTTTCCCTTTTCCCTTTTCCCTTTTCCCTTTCTCCCTTTTCCCTTTTCCCTTTTCCCTTTTCCCTCTTTTCCCTTTTCCCTTTTTCCCTTTTCTCCCTTTTCCCTTTTCCCTCTTTTCCTTTTCCATTTCCCTCCTTTTCCCTTTTCCCCTTTTCCCTTTTCCCTTTTCCCTTTTCCCTTTTCCCCTTTTCCCTTTTCCCTTTTCCCTTTTCTTTCCCTTTTCCCTCTTTCTCCCTTTTCCCTTTTCCCTTTTCCCTTTTCCCTTTCCCTTTTCCCTTTTCCCTTTTCCCTTTTCCTTTTCCCTTTTCCCTTTTCCCTTTTCCCTTTTCCCTTTTCCCTTTCTCCCTTTTCCCTTTCCCTTTTCCCTTTTCCTTCTTCCTTTCCCTTTCCCTTTTCCCTTTTCCCTTCCTTTTCCTTTTCCTTTTCCCTTTCCCTTTTTCCTTTTCCCTTTCCCTTTTCCCTTCCTTCCCCTTTTCCCTTTTCCCTTTCCTTTTCCCTTTCCTTTCCCTTTTCCCTTTCCCTTCCCTTTTCCCTTTTCCCTTTCCCTTTTCCCTTTTCCCTTTTCCTTTTCCCTTTTCCCTTTTCCCTTTTCCCTTTTCCCTTTTCCTTTTCCCTTTCCCTTTTCCCTTTTCCCTTTTCCCTTTTCCCTTTTCCTTTTTTCCCTTTTCCCTTTTCCCTTTCCCCTTTTCCCTTTTCCCTTTTCCCTCAGTACCTCAAGACCATATCCGCCAGCAAAATACCTAACGTCAAGCCGGGTATACTCGGCCCTATTCTGCGCGGCGTGTAACGTGAGACGACTAATCTCACCTCACTTTACGTGACTGTTCTCACCCGATTCTGAGAGTCGACTCGAGTGAGGTGAGATTCCCCATTACGGTTAAATGGGCGTCTCACGTCACCGAAGTGACTCTTCAGAATTGGGTGAGAAAAGTCACGTAGGTAGGTGAGGTGAGATTAGTCGTCACACTCCGCGCAGAATAAGGCCAACTATCGTGACTCGCAAGTATAAACAGCAGGCAAACATGCGACTTCGGCTCCAAGGCATGGACATGGAAGAAAACGTGAGTGAAGGCAGCGCGGCAGACCTCCATGCAACAGCAGATGACGCAGGCTTTGACCATTTATTTGCCGCTTATCAGTATTATATGAAACTGGTGTTTTTCAAACTAAACACCGACACTTTTCGATTTAATCAACTTTCAATTTTCCAACAAGCTTCATTGATACAACAACCAGCGCAAAATGACTTTCCAGCTACGCGGTTAAAATTCAGTCTATTCGAGCTTGCATAATAAAAGAGTAGCGATTGCCAAACCACACAATAAACCTAAAGAATGAAAATTGTGGTATTTTATTTATTCAAAACTATTATTCCGCAATAAATGTGCTCACTCGCGTTAGGGTGATTCATGCTGCTTGCAGAAGTTTTTTAGGACTGCGTCCGATTCAGTCACGCGCTTTAAGAAATTATTTTCGGTACCGAATAGTAGGCGAGTCAATTCATTTAACTTTTAACGTTAGAATTAATTGCAGGAAAATTGACACTTTAAAGCGTTGAATCGCCCTGATCTACTTTTCCACATCACAAGCATTGCACAGGGGGATCACGTGCCGTTAATAGAAAATGGCATGTGAAAATTATTTAATTATGATGCTTTCAACAATAACCGTAACTGCCAGCTTAACAGCTACATATTGTTTTAAATTGAACACGCTTTAATTTCTGATGAATAATTCAATTGTGGTTTGGTTGTAAAAACTAGGATCGCTGTCCTTTTTATTCGTAGTAACCCGTCTTCAAAGAAATTTCGTTTCCTTCAAGCTCGCCCCATCCAAGAAATACTTGTGGTCGAAAATTAGTTACTGCCCTTATCTCCCCGGAGAGAACCGATCTTTCTAAGGCACTTACCCAACGATACATAAAATGCTACCCAGCGAGCAGCAGCTTCCCCTAAGGGCCAGTTCAGAGAATGAGATGGTCAGTCCCGGAAAAAACAACATGCGTCACCGTGCCCGCTATTGTTCCGCAATTATTTTACGCCTCCCCGTAGGGTACTAAACTGAGCGCCTGTTCAACCCCCTCTAGGCAAACAAACCGTACCTTACGAAAGACCGTGCTGAATGTGGTGCAGGCTCGTGTAGTATTACGTTCTATAATCATGATTGCACCGGGACGGATCCTAGTTGGCCAGCCGACCGAGTGTTGACAGTCGACCAGCAGTGTTGCTTCGCAGCAGCTATGGAATATGCGTTCCTATATAACCGGAGTGGGGCCATAAATCTTGCACTTGGATGAAATCGCCTGGCCACCTTTGATGCTCTCGGTTGATGAAGGGCCATCGTGGCGGCGGTCAAATGACGAGTAGCTTCGTTCTTGTGGCGCACTTTGAAAGTAGGTACCTACCGGGCTCGGGACGGACCAATTTTGACGAGCACTTTTGCGTCAAATTGTTACACCGCCCACCGGGGCCAATTTCGGTCGACGGATACAACGACGTAATTTCGAGTGATTTGGTTCAATGTATCGAACCAGTTTGATACCATCGGTAATCTCGTTATTCTGCCTTGCTAAACTCTATATTTCCTTTTTGATATTCAATGCCTATCCTTGGTACTTTGTGTTTTCCTTATTAAACCTAATTCATCACGTCGGCCTTACCGCCTGTCAAGTATTGATGATACTATTTTTGTATAAATATAAGCGACGATAATAACCTAAATTTCCCCCATAAAATGCCGCAAGTTTCCTAAGTGTGTCGTAGGCACGTACTTTTGCCATTCGGTGGGGGAAAAAATGAGCCAAGTTCACTTAGCTCAAATCCACCCGTCGTTTCCCGTCGTAGAAGATAATCTTCGGGCAGCTTTTTCCGCGACGTGCTCCCACGGATGGGATGAAGGTGGAATGGTTTCGAGTTCGATACAAGTACGTGACAAACAAGTCGGCTCAACTGACGAGGTAGAAAGAAAGAAAGCAAAAAAAAAACTCATCTCATGATCTCCTCCATCATATCCTGTATTATCTTCATCATCATCATGATCATCATCACCAATTCAGGATCAGGACAAACTTCTCCCGCAGACTGGGGATTAAAAATCAATTACGGTCCTTGGCTGGTTTGCACATATCCGAGCGAGCTTGTGTGGTCCTGCGTTCGATAATGAATGAGGGCGGAAAACACATCGAGTCTCTTCAATTGCAGCTCGGTTGGTGTTCGAAAGGAAAACGTAAAGTGTTTCAGCGCTAGAAACTATCAACATGATCAACGCAGCGGTATCTCCGCATAATCGGTTTAAATTTTAGCGCATTTTTGTCCAATCAATAGAATTTCAATGTTTAATGCGTTAAAAGCTTGTTGCCAAAACAGTTTCGTCCTTAATTTTATGAGATTTAGACAAAATAAACGCGTTCATCCCATCTATCAAACTTTGCTAGAGTTTTAATGTAATTCCTGCAAATATTTTTATAAATAAATACCAAATATTTCCGAAATGTGGCAAAGTCTATTTTGGTGATTTTTCTATATATTTATATGATCACTACATTTTTTCGAGAGTGGTCTTACTGGAGCTGTAGAGCTGGGAAGGACTCCCCGTCAGAATCAGTCACTACAATTACAGACGAGACGGGAAACGTCACCCACGTCAGCAAGGTTTTCTTAAGGCCAATTGCAGCGGGTAGTGACCCGGGCCCCGTGGTAGTGGAGGAACGCTACGTGGGAAGCTGAGCTGCAAGCAACCGGGCGGGTCATAGGTGGTGGATAATGCTTAATCGCGATAGCAACTAGTTGTGATTCGCGACCCGAACCAGCAGCGGGGGCTGACTGCGGGTGTGGTAGGACGAGGTAGTGGGCCCTATACGTTCTAGGCCTAAATACCACATGCCCTAAAGCAGCCCTGACAAGGCGAGCCAGCGCCGCCTTTAAATAAGCGCTTAGCCCAAATCCCTCTCCTCCCGTTATCCTTCCTTCCTTCTGCGGCTGTTCGCCCATCTAAATATGGAAGCTGTTCTTCAATGTCAGCTTCTTTCACCGAACAGCCTAGATAAGCCGTGTAGTGTCGGTAGTGGTTGCTTCAACCGGCTAAGAATTACACTACGAACTACCTGTTTCAGTGGTAAAAATCTACCAAACAGGGAACCCCAATTCCATAGTGTCATGCGACCCGTGCTATGGGTAAAATTGTTGAGAGGGTTTAAAACATTCTCAATGGCGAACGGAGCCTGGGAAGAGTCGGGCGAACTCCCCAGTATGCTGCATTACGCAGCGGAACGTTCACTCTACACACCGATTTTTTCACCGATGATCCACTTAATTTTGCCGAATTTTTGTTGGCTGGGGGTTTGCTGAGACTCTCGGCTGATGGTAGTTCGGTGAAGTTTTGTTGAGTTTCGATTATCAAATTTCGATGTGTACAGATGAACTTGCCCAGAGGCCGCGTGGAATCCGGCCTAGAATTGAGCCACTGGAGTCCTGCTCCCATGTCGTAGGAGGCGACTGAAAGTAGGAGACCCTAAGTCAAGGTGTAGTTCCGTGCCGAGGACTTAATGACTGGAGGGTCTAAAATATGCCAGTCGCACACGGAGCATTTTGGGTTTTGCCCTTACTGTGTTATGCGAATCTCTGACACAGTGGACCATTATTTTCTTCGCAAATCGTGGGAATTAAATGATCATGTCCCATTTAAACCTGATATGGCTCGCTATATGCGTTAACATCCCAACTCGCTTGGTGTCCTCTAGTTGTTGTGAAATTTGTGTTGGCGATGAAATGTACAGTTCTCTAATCAACAATGGTTAGAATAGCACAAATCAATCTCCAACATAAACGTACAGTAACTATGAATTTATGTCGACTCATACAGGAAGGTAAAGCTTCCATAGCATTGGTTCAAGAACCGTATTTTCATAAAGGATAGTTCTATTTTGGAAAATTACTTAACAATGCCTTCATTGCTTACAACAAGACAGGCATGACTAACCCACGTGAAATGCCTCGTGCTTGCATTCTTGCAAATAAGGCTATTGACGCGTGTCTCATATCGGAGCTCACAACTCGCGATATCTGTGTTGTCACAGTTACACTGACTGTCGGAAACGTAGACAAAATATATATATATATATATATATATTGTTCAGCATACCTACCGCATAACGAGTCATCTCCTTCTGACGATTTCAAAAGCGTTGTATCATATTGTAGCAGAAATGGGCTTCGGCTCATTATCGGCAGTGATGCGAATACTCATCACTTCATTTGGGGCAGCTCACACATCAATCTGAGAGGCTCTGAACTGATGGAGTACATAAATAGTACAAATCTCCATATTCTGAATGTGGGAAACCGACCAACTTTTGCGAGGTCTAGGAGGGAGGAGGTGTCAGACATAACACTTTGCTCTGATAGAATTTTGCAGGAGCTGGGAAATTGGTAGGTTCCAAATGAAACTGAACCGTCTCTATCCGATCAAAAATATATATTTTTCGATCATTTTGATATCACCTTCAATGTGGTGACATATCGTAATCCTAAATCTACAAACTGGGACCTCTTTTTGGAAAACTTGGCGACTAAATTTGATGGATATTAGTTAAAACTTAATATAATATTTTAAATTAAAAAAAACCAACTTAATCCACCTAGCAGTGAGATGAGACATTTCTTACACATCTCACTGTTGGATCATTCATTAGTTTGAAGAACTCGTTCATAAGTTTGCAGTTTCTAGTCCTGCACGAATAAAACCTCGAATAAGCTGAATAATATTATTAAATCAATAAAACGAACAACATGAAAAATAAAGCGAAAAAATGCAAAACAATAGGTCTTCAAATTCATAAAATTAGTACAATGATTAATATAAATCAATCAAATTAGATCAAATGAATCAAATGAATCAAATGAATCAAATGAATCAAATGAATCAAATGAATCAGATGAATCAAATGAATCAAATAAATCAATTGAATGAAAAAGACAAAATGAGTAAAATGATTGGAATGGAACGTTCAATTTGTTTTGGAATTCAAAGTTGTCTTTTTGGTGACACATTCCGAAATTTTTGTGCGGTATGTGTAGATACGCGCAATTCGAAATAGTCAAGTGAGACAATGTCACATGTGCTTTCAAACTCTTTAAACAGAGAGCGACAGAGAGAATGCGATTCGTAAATGGGGCAGGTAGATATTTCAAAGTTTTTATTTGCATTGAAGTAAATAGTGTGAAGCTATGCTATGTCGATAGCACAAAAGCCGTTCAATTGATTATAATTCAGTCTCTTTCCAGTCATCCTTACATCTCTTATATTATTTCATTCGGAATTTTCGTTCAGGAAATATGGATAAATGAGTCCTATACCAACCAATACTATGAAAAAGAAATGATTCAAATTTTCAGGATAAGTATTTAGTTTGTTGGAAACGCAAGTGGTCATTGAAAGTGTCACTGGACATAAAATCTGCTTTTGATGGATGGACATGCTTGAAATTACAAGTCTGCATTTTCTGCGAATAAATATGTTTCTAGTTACATTGGTCATGAAAGGGGTACCTTCGGAATCATTTGTTGCTGTAAAGTATGGCAAAAATGTAGTCAGATCAAGCGTGTACTGAATTATCTAACGCCTTTCTACTAATTGTGACAGCCATTGAAAGATCAATTGAATTGTACTCGGTATAAAGCAAAAGTGGACAACGATAATGTAGGAGAAACAAGAGCGGGAGACTCCTCTTTCCGGATCTAATTCGTGGATATTTTTGGGCTTTGATCCATTATTCTTCATAATAGTTCATACCAATACAATGAATATATATTTTGAATATCATCGCAAAAAAGGTGTTCATACTTTTCACATGACATGTTTGAGCATGTTTCATTCAAATTTCAATAGAGATACGAAGAGTTAAAATAACGCACGTGGAATGTCTCTTTTCAAAATTTATTACCCAGTTAAGTTAAATATTTTCTGATATAGTCATGATTTCCTTAATTAAAGTGTATATAAAAGCTCTGAATTGAACTGAATTAAATTGGAGTTGATTTAGTTTTCGATTTTTGGTCGCCTGCCTACCCAAAATTCAACGTTTCGGAAGGATACGCCATTCATCTTGAGGGTGTGAATATAGTTATAGTTTTCTCATAATACAAACATTTTGCAAATTTTCTCAGGGCTGGAATTATTTCATTTACCAAGTAGGATGCAATGTTAAACTTTTTATCACGAGTGCCTCTCTTCTACACTAAAATGCAAAAAACTATTTACAGGGTAACGGCAGACAAAAAATAGTTTTGTCTTCTCAAACTTTCTCAATTACATCGCACACATGGTTGGACATTCATAAATATTTCAGATTACCAGAGAATCTTATCACACAACTTTGACATGGATAAAGAACACGAACACGAAGAAAGAAAGAGGCAGAGAGAGAGTGAGAGAGACTGAGAGTAAGTGATAGAAAATGTGAGAGAGAGTGAGATAGTGAGAGAGAGGGGTGGCGTATGAGAAATGGCAAATGATGATTAGTGCCGTGACCTTATATTGATAGGCTTATTATGCGATATATTTATTTATTTAAACCCTTATTATAAATATCGCAACCAGTAATTATTGCGCCATGATCTGTACAACTTGCAAAAGAAAGCCAAATTTTTGCTAGAATTTTGAGAATCAAAAATACAGTTGCTCTCGGTGATGCCACGAGTATAATTTTATGAGAAATCTGTTAATCTCACTACTAGGTAGATTACTTGATGGTCTATGAATTAATATACCCTTCAACATCCACCTTACAGTTGAACATAACGCCTAATCCAAGGGATAAATACATGAACTCTAGAAAAAATTTCTCTATGAAGTCAACTCACACATTATTTGTCCATGAAGAAAACTTATATGTTAATTTTTAAGAAATAGTTTATATACTATCAAGCTAATTCACAAAATATTTTCAGAATCGAATTTCTTGAATCACGTAGATGTGTTTCCATACACCAGTAATGCAATACTAAAGGGCGTGTGACCTTTCGTTCACTTTTCGCAGGTTCACTGTACTTTATCATGACCCTACGGATTAATTTAAATATATATGGGGAAAATCACTTAATATTATTTAGCTAGATAGGATTAAAATAAATATTAAAACGAACTATTAGATTTGGAAGTCAAATATAAAATTAATAATAATAAAATAAATTAAAAATTAACATGCATAAAATTCAAATATTAAAATTGCTTTAGCTAGCTAGACGGCACAACGATCAAATTGAAAAACTCTACACAAACTAGGATTTATATTCAGCTCATGCAACACTACACGCCACAAAAACCCACCAACACCCATACTCCAGAGAACTGAAGTTGATTCGGTAACCACGGCTGATCAATGGGAAATCGGAGGCAAGGTTCCGGGAAACTCGGCAACCGAATCGATCGTCACTTGGAACAGCAAACCATCCACACGACTTTTGGTAAACCAGATCAAAGCAATTAGTACGAAAAAAGTTGGAATCTTATAAAAGTTTAAAATTATCAACCGTAAAATTGTGGAAGCCTTCATCTTTAAGGAGCTTTCATCGTAACGACCGTAGCACTATAAACCACGGGTCGCATTTCGGATTGCGGTTTTCCGGAGGTAAAGCAACCGATCCGCGTGCTTCATCGTTTCAACATACGGCACGATCGAGTGAGAAGCGCTCAAGTTTCCGAACCAGCCTATTTCCACCCAGAAGGCCATCAAGGCTCAGAAACCAGTGAGGACGACGGCAGCGGCAGGTGCGCAACGGGCCCACACACTTCACACCCACACAATATCTGTAAGTAACCACCAGTGTATCAAAGTAGGGCTTTAGGGACGTTAGGAACTTGAGGTTAGAGTGCCAAATAAAACGACGGTTAGGATTAAAAGTGATTTTCCCCCTTTACACCTTGAGAAACTACACGGCGAGGATGTGCCGACCCTGTGGTTAGGGTAGAGTTCCGTGCGACTGAGCGGGCGGTAACGAAGGAAGTTACAGGCGAACACGAAATTATTGCGACACATTCAACAGGGCATAACATTTTTACCATTGGGTAAAAATTAACCAAATTTTGCACACTTTCTCATTGATGTGTATTGTTTACATGCTGTCAAACTCGAAGTCGTGTTTTTCGATTCAAAGAAAATGGAGGTGAACCAACGCGAGTCGAGAGAATAAATTCTTTCCAAACACCTGGAATTTCCAGACCTGTCGCACCGGCAGTTGGGAAAAATGTTGAACATTCACCATTCAACCGTCTCCAGAGTGTTGAAGCGGTTCCAGGAGCAGTTGACGTTGGACCACGGCAAAGGAGCTGGAAGAAAACCGGGACCGGAGAACAAAAAGACGGAGGGAAAGGTTAAGCGGATGATTAAAGCAAATACTAACGTCTCAAGCCGTGATTTGGCTAAAAAGATCGGCATGTCGCAGAGCTACGTCCAGAATGCAAAGAAGAGAGCTGGACTACATACATACAAGGTACAGAACGTCCCAAACCGCGATGAGCGGCAACAATCGACGGCTAAAACTCGGGCACGGAAGCTCTACGAGAAGATGCTGACAAAATATGGCTGCTGTGTGATGGACGACGAAACGTATATAAAAGCCGATTTTAAGCAAATTCCGGGGTAGGGGTTTTTCACCGGCAAGAGCAAGTTCTATGTGGACGACAAATTTAAGAAGAAGAAAATGTCGAAGTTCGCCTCCAAATATCTCATTTGGCAGGCCATCTGCTCTTGCGGAGTGAGGAGTGAGCCTTTTGTGCCAAAGGGCACAGTAAATGGCGAGATCTACAAATCTGAGTGCCTCGAGAAGCGCTTTTTGCCGTTCTTGCAGCAGCACGACGAAGCTCCGCTATTTGGCCAGATTTGGCATCATGCCACTATTCTATAAGTGTCCTGGAGTGGTATGAGGCTAATTCTGTCCATTTTGTTCCAAAGGAGATGAATCTGCCAAACTGTCCGGAGCTGCGCCAGGTGGAGCAGTACTGGGTAATGCTGAAGCGGGAACTTCGGAAGAGCAAGAAGACAGTCAAAGACGACAAGGACATGTTAAGAAAATGAAAAAAAAAAAACTTTGATGGAGGGCATCAAGCGAAAATGCGTTCAATTTTACACTCAAGGCTCCATCGATTAACTTTTCTTTTGATTTTTGAAGTAAATATATGTATAAAACTACCCTAAAATTTTGGTTTGATTTTAAATATTATAAGAAAATTGGCATGACATTTTCGGTGTCGCAATAATTTCGTGTTCGCCCTTTACGATCACCTAAATTACTACAACATTAAAACTTATTTATGCACACAGAAGTAAAAGAACTGAATTTTTAGTTGATCCGAATTCCGGTTCCGGAGTTATGGGTGGAAGAGTGCGGTCACACAGCAAATTCCCATATAAACTAGCTCAACCATGATGTCCAAATGATGTAAAACATATTAAAATGGTTGCAACATTACTTTAATTTACGGGACTAGAACACTAATGGCCAAGCAAAGTAGCTTTGACGTCATTAGCCACCTATGACGGTTCTTGAAGCCCCTGGGGAACTCGCTAAGTTCCTAAGGTAATATCACACCTATTCCCCAGCGAATGCTCTGCCGATTTTTATAAGCTTTATTTCAAATGAAAGATACAGTAATCCCATTGATTTCTGATGAATTTCATTCGGTTCTGACTCTTTGTTCCGGAGTAACAGGTTGGTTATTACTGTTACACTGGAATTTCCCATATAAACCGTTACAATAGTAATACTTTAGAGATTAAAAACTATTGTAATGGTCACCAAATTACTTCGATTCTAAACCTAGATCACTGATTTCCAATCAAACATTCTTTGCATATATTGTCCTCTATCGACGATTCCGGGCATATTCCACAATTAAAGTCACATCGGTTCTTCGGTGATGACTGAACCTGAATATTTTTTCAAACTAAGTGTCAAATGGAAAGCAAAATATGCAGCTGAGTATTGCGTCGATACCCCAACCCCCCCCCCCCCCTCGCTTGCCCTTATACCTCCATTCTTCATCATCTTGGACATCCCTCACACCCGCCCCAAGTACCAATTAAAACATGGGAAAAAATAAAGTTAGCGAGAGATGTTTTGTTGAAGGCTCATATGCGGTTTTTATGTTTTACAAGTTCGAATTGTTTCAGTCAAATAAGATAAAATACGTATTTGTTCTAATGCGGTATTTTTAAAGGAATCTGAAACAAATCAATATTATGTTCCACAGTGCTACCACAATAATCTTTACGAGACAAGTCGCGCTGGTAGCAAATTTTTTTCATATGATTCATAAGTTTGTTATGAGTTAATTTTACCGCTTGTAGAACATACGGATCAGGTGATTTCGTTCAACGATACTACATAAAAGCCTGTTTTAATCCACCTAGCGGTGCAATTCTGCCTTTCTCATTTCTTCAAACTTTGACTCCATGACCGATTATGTTCAATATAATTGTGAAAATGTCTGTTACATTCTTAATACACTTTGCACCTACACACGCTCGCCAGCCACGGACCTGATGTCCTCCTTTCTTCCCTAGTTACGCTCCTGTAAAATTCATAAATCCTATGTCAGTCGAAAGAAAATTAGGTTGAAGATTTTCAGAGTGATTGCATAACCTTTCTATATGAGAAAGGCGAAGGCAAAAATTTGCCAAAATGCAAAAAAAAAAATCTTTGTTAATTTTTTTTGAGATTTCATCAAATTTCGACGTTTCGTGCATTTTAATGACATTAGGTATCAAAAATATAAATTCGATTTTTAAATTTTCCTATTCAGTTCCTACTTTTATGAACTCAGAAACCGTCGTAGATAGCCAATGTCAAAGCGACTTTGGGGTATCACTAGTGATTTGGACTGTTATAGTGGTATCAGTTTATATGTGTGGTCGCACTCTTAACTCGCAAAAAGGTAAGCGATAATTGTGACTTCAAGAAGCATCACTCCTAAGACCCAACGAAATTGTAAGCCTCTTTTTTGTCGTTTTATCAGTGAGAGAATCGAAGCCCCGAAAACATTCTATCATTTGTATTTCAAATTACAAGTTCATTGAAACTAGAGAACAGTGACTAACCGTGCCTTTGAGATCCCTTGCCTTTTTGAGGGTTAAAGCCGTAACTCCGGAAACGGATTCAGATCGACAAAAAATTCAATAGCATTCGACAAATTTTTCGACATAACATAAAATTTAGTCGTTTCATGAATTTTGTAGATATTTGGCATCAAAAGTACGAATTCGATTTCTGGAATTTCATGTGGTCTCGGAAGATTCCGTCTATATTTCCGGACCCATATAACCGATCCGCACGAAATTTCAAAGACATCTATGGCGATTATATACCTTTCATTTTTGGAACTAAGTTGGTGAAGTGACGATTCTTCCGGGGCACTTCCGGAACTGTCTATGATGGTCAATGCGGACGACGAGACTTCGGTTGACCGTCAGTGACCTAGAACTGCTAATGCAAGTTGTTTGACACAAAAATATATTCATTTAAGCGATTTTTTTTACCTTTTTGCCTTCATCGAGGTATCATTTTGAATCGGAATTTTCTATGTGACCGCATGCCACAACCTGCAACACCGGAACCGTAAGTCGGATCAGAATTAAATTTAATAGCAGTTTACGGAGTAGTAAAAACTTTTATTTAAGTTTGGCCCAAACGGTCTAGCCATCTCCGAAGAACCGATGTATTTGTTATTCAAAGTTTGGATACTTCCGCCTGGGCCGCCGGATCCGGTGATGGTGGCTAATGTGGTCAAAGAGGCTTTGAATGACTGTTAGTGACCTAGAACTATAACTCCAAACAGTCGTGGTTGCATTTTTGAAAACAAATCACCTTTATGCATTCATCGCAGTATCTGCTGAAATCGGGATTTTCTGCGTACTCATCATCCTGTAATTCCGTAAGTCGAACCCACACAAAATTCAATAGCAGCCGATGAAAACGTTGTAACTTTCATTTAAGACTAAGTTTGTGATAATCGATTCAGAAAATGCCGAGAAACTGATGTGGACAAATTATAACAATATTTTCTATGTAACCGTACTCTTCAACTCGTATCTCCGGAACCAAATGTCGGAACAAAATAAAATTCAATAGCTATGGGAACGTTGTACCATTCATTTGCGACTAAGCTTGTGCAAATCGGTTCAGCCATCTCCGAGAAACCGATGTGGACATTTTTCTGACATGTCTACGCATACACACATACATACACACATACATGCACACAGACAGTTATATCTTTTACACTCAATAGTTAATTTAGACTATATCTCAGAAATTGTTCTCAAGCGGGAATCATCTGTTAAAGATTTGGGAGTCTACTTTGATCCCAAAATAGGCTTCAAACACGACATTAACCCTTAAAGGCGCAAAGCAATTTTTTTCAAATTTTCTGAAAATTGTCTAACAGTTTTAATACGTTACTATGATAATTTTGAAATGGTTTTCGCAATGTTGTTTTAAAACAACATTGCGCATTTAAGGGTTAAGTGCACTATTTCTAAGACCTATAAGCCGCTAGGATTCATTTCTAGAGTTACTATGAACTTTCATTGTTTAAAAGCACTCAATTGTGCTTTGGTCCGTTCTACACTCAAATACGGCAATGTAGTCTGGGCACCTTATTACCAAAATGATATTCACCGTATTGAATCTATTCAGCGTAAATTCGTTCGTTTCGCACTTCGTCAACTCTCATGGAGGGACTCACTAAACCTTTCGCTGTAAGCTTATTAACCTCGATCTCCTGTCTGTAAGTCGGGATGTTTCAAAAGCACTTTTCATTTCCGATCTGCTGCAATCTCATATTGACTGCACCGAACTTCTACAACTTTTGGACATTGACATTCGTCGCCGCAGTCTTCAAACCCATCCTTTTTTCATCGCATCGTCTTTCAATCGCTGTTTTAATGTCTTCGACTTTCATTTGTCCCGCAATGTTGACAAGAAATCATTTCTGAGCTCATTACCGGGATATTTCCTGCTCCAAAATAAAACAAAAGAAAATATATTGGCCGAAGGCCATGCAAGGTTTCTTGATTCTGAAATCGATATGAGCTGTCCAATTGTGTTTTGAGTCAAGAATTACCCCCAACGTACTTCACTTGATCTGTGACAATAATTCCAAAGCCAAAAAACGTAACGGAAGAGCTCCGGTAGAAATCCTTCATTACGTAAAAAAAATATGATAATAAAATATATATAATCGTTTATTTGAATTTACTGAGAGTACAACATGGAGACACCATTGGTCAACAACACATAAGGCTGCATCAGATAAAAAAGAGTGTTAATGCAAATACCGATTACCTTTATATGATAATCATCGGCGAAAACAAACGTCGGAAGCCCAAGCTCATTAAGTTTCTTCAACAAACCATTGGCAACAAGGTTCCATAGAAGTGGTGACAGCACACTACCTTCAGCACATCCGCAGACACTCCATTTCCTTATCTATACCATTACCCAAATGTTGGTTTTTAAGACGATACACAATTTGTTTTTCAATATCATAGAAAGCTGAGAAAATTTCCTACCGATTTATGTACAAATATCTTTTAGTTAAGAGTAACTAATTTTTTTAATTCTAGACCTTTTATTTAAAACGACATATCTACAATGAATGACTCTCTTTGTTTACTTTCTCGTCTGTTAATATTTCGGTCCCTTTATCATTTATCCCTCAACTCTTTGCATAATTTGCTAGTCAAAACCACAGTCTTTCGATTTGTACTGTAAATTAAGTGTAAAGTGAAAGAGAAAGTAAACAAAGAGACTCACTCATTGTAGATATCAGTGATGCTATTCTCGTTCGTTAGCGCGTTAAAAGCCGTTCTTTTTCACGCAAAATAACGAGAACACTCTTAGTAGTCCATGCTCGTCGAGCATTCACACTCGCCTGTACTCTCCAATGTATTTCTTGCTTGCGAGGTAACACAGCAGACGAGCATTCGCGAGCAAAGCTTCCTAGAAATGCGCTACCTACTAGATGAAAGCTTGCAAGAAAGCTTGGGTTTCTCGCGAGCATTCCCGCTCGCGGTTTTGCTTCTCTCGATTGCGAACGATGAAGGCATGCTATTCGTACACGCCCGCGAACGATCGGGCTTGATGTGCTTCTCGCTCGATTTGCAACACTGGTAGATAGGGTGATGAGCCTATTTTCACCATACTAAGCAAGGTGCCTCACTAATTCGGTAATTTCTTGCCTTACAATCAATGGAATGTGTAAAAATTGACATCAACCGCTTTGCTTCGTTGTTAAGAACCAATATAATAACACAAATGCGTTGAAAATAGTAAAATTCTCGTGTTTGAGCACAATGAAAACTCGAATCGAGTGCCCCTATTGTTGCGCTACCATTTGACTCAATGCGTTGAACAAAGATGGCAGACACTGCTCTAACCAACGGCTTCAAATGGGTAGGGTGATAATAGAAACATGGCGCAAATAGGCTCATCACCCTATGTTTTACATTTCTTACAAAAGAAATGTATAGGATTCGCTCAAACTTTGAAAACTTTTTCCGAAGCCCGGAGGGCCGAGTCTCACATACCAATCGATTCAGCTCGATAAATTGAGACAATGTCTGTATGTGTGTATGTATGTATGTACAAAATGTCATGTAATTATCTCAGCAATGGCTGAACCGATCTTAACGAAACTAGTTTCAAATGAAAGGCCTAACGTTACTATTTGACACTATTACTTTTGTTTTTCGATATGTTGTTTACTTTCTGAGATATGGGTGATCTTGTCAAAACAAGACAGGTTTTAAGCAAATAACTTTCAAACAAAGGGATCACATTGCGCAAAGCAAAGATAGAAGTAAAAAGCTTATGAAAATACCTTTCTAATAAGCTGTAGACTGTCAAAATCCGTTCACGAGCGGCGGAGATATTAAACATTTTGTATTTTCTTTCCTCCCTTACTAATTTTCATTAATTAAAAAGGAGACCTTTTCATACAGAGTACTGCTTTACTGGTGTTTTAGGAGCAAAACTAAGCCGATTTTGAATATCGGGGTATGAAAACACATCTACGTGATTCAAGGAATTCGATATTGAAAAAAAGTTGTGAATTACCTCTATAATAAACGAACTATTTCTCAAAAATTTATATGTAAGTTTATTTCAAAGACAAAATAATGTGTTCATAGTGAAATTTTTTTCTAGAGTTCATGTATTTGTCCCTTGGATTAGGCATTGCATTCAATCGTGAGGTAAATTTTGATGGTATATTAATACACAGATCATCGCGGCATCACCGAAAACAACTGTATTTTCGAATCCCAAAACTCTAGCGAAAATTTAGCTCTTTTGCAAGATTTAGGTTATTTATACTGATCATGGCGTAAAAATTACTACTTACATTATTTATAATAAGGATGTATGGAATGAATATATCGCATAATTTACCTTAAAATATAAGGTCACGGCACTAAACATTATGTTCCATTTCTCACACGCCCCCTCTCCCTTTCACACTCTCACTCACTCTTTCTGTCTCTCTCTCTCTCTTCCTTCGTGTTCCTGGTAACTGTCACGACTCACATATTTCTTGCTGTTTTGTCAATCCGTTTCTAAGTTGTGTGATAAGATCTTCTGATAACCTGAAACATTTATTAATGTCCAATCATGTGTGCGATGTAATTGTGGAGGTTTGAGAAGACAATACCATTTTTTCTGCCGTTACTCTGTAAATAGATTTTTGCATTTTAGTGTATGAAAAAAGCTTATTACACCCTACTTGGTAAGGAAATTATTTTATAGTCCTGAGAATATTTGCAAAACGTTTGTATTATGAGAAAACTATAACTATATTCACACCCTCAAGATGAATGGCGCATCCCTCCGAAACGTTGAACTATGGGTTGGTATGCGACCAAAATTCGAAAACTACATCACCTCCAATTTACTTCAGTTCTATTCAGAGCTTTTATATACACTGTAATTAAGGAAATTCATGGCTCTATAGAAAAATATTTAATTTAACTGGGTAATATGGATGTTTGAAGATAGAAATTTTAATAAGGGACATTCAACATGCGTTATGTAATCTTTTCGTATCTGAATTGAATTTTAAATTAATCATATGCTCAAATATGCCATGTGAAAAGTAATAACATCCTTTTGTGATGTATTATTACCATCATATATTCACTGTATTGGTATGAACTATTATGAAGAATAACGGATCAAAGCCCAAAAATATCCACGAATTAGATCCGGGAAAAAAGTCTCCCAAAGACCCCATTCTCGATAGGGGAGTACAATGTTTCTTCTAACTTATCGTTGTCCATTTTTGCTCTATACTAAGTAAAATTCAATTGATGTTTCAATAGCAGTTGCAATTAGTAGAGAGGCGTTGGATGTACTGTGTACTGAAACGTTTGATCTACATTTTTGTCATACACATTACTGTGTAACAACAAATGAACACGAAGAAACGTATTTATTCGCAGAAAATTAAGACTTGTAATGTCAACCAAGCCTATTCATATAGAGCAGTTTTATATCAATTGACACTTTCAATGGCGCTTGCGTTTCCAACAAATTAAATACTTATCCTGCAAATTTGAACCATTTCTTTTTCGTAGTATTGGTTTGTATGGGACTCATTTATCCATATTTCCTGAACGAGAATTCCGAACGAAACAATATACACGCTATAAGGATGACTGGAAAGAGAGCACATTATTATCTACTGAATGCACGGTTCTTGTGCTATCGACATAGCCAAGAAACTTCACACTATTTATATCAATCCAAGTGAAAATTTTGAAAATTCTACCTGTCTCATTCACGAATCGCATTCTTTCTCTGTCGCTCTCTGTTTAAGGGGTTTGAAAGCATATGTTACCTTGTCTTACTTTACTATTTCCAATTGCGCATATTTACGTGTCCTGCAGAAAATTTTTTTTTTTGGGAATATGTAACCAAAATGACAACTTTGAAGTCCAAAACAAATTGAACGTTCCAGGTTCCTGATAACTGCCGATTTCGCACCTTTTTTCAGTTCAATATTACCGTGGCTGTTTTTTTTTCAAAATTTTAGAACTCGAACTCTTTTAATGAATATAAACAACGCACACATTCTCGTGATTCATAATTGAGAAAGGCACAATTGCACCGCTAGGTGGATTAAAATAGGTTTTTCCCATAGCATCAATTTTAAAAAATTCAAGCGAAGTGGACGGGGGCTAGAATTGTCCAAATGATGTGAAATTTGGCATCTGAGCTTACTTTGACATTTGTCACAGTACGAGAGGGGAGGCCTTTGAGAATTCAAAAAAAAACTTTTTTTTGCTCTCCGAGCTGCAAAAGAAGTGGCGAAGGGACCAACAAGAAGCCACAAATCGGATTTCGAGAGAAATTTCGCCGCCTGGGGAACACTCCGACTGTGTAGACTAGGTCCACCGCAGGTGACCAGTTGAGTAGTACGTGACGCAGCACCGAGTTTGGGTCGTCGGACACCCGTGAACCGGACGACAAACTTCATCGGAATCACCGGTCCTACACCCTACCAGGTAGCTCGTGAGTAGACTAGACCGAGTAGACTGCGTCGCACAGCCAGTAGTGGGTCGTTGGGGTGCTGGTGAACCGGAAGCTACACTCCACCCGAAATCGTCGGATAGACCTCAGCACCTACTGTATAACCCGTTGAGTAGGCTAGATCTACCGCCGGGTACTAGATCGAGTAAATCGAGACGACGCTGAGAGCTAAATGGCACACAGAAACGAACATCGGTAGCAGGAGAAATCTACCGCTCGGATTTAGGAGAACAGGCTAGATCCATTGTTGGGAACTAGACCGAGTAGTTCGCGAACAAGTGAGGGTGGGAGCTGAATGGCTCATCGGGAAAGTAAAGCGAAATGGAACGAGAGGGAGCCAAAGGACTCAAGAAATTGTGGTGCTAAAACCAAAGAAGAATCGATATCGGGAGAACTTCCTTCGCCGGGGAACTCTCCGTCGGCGTAAGTTAGATTCACCGCCGGGGATTAGACTGAGTAGACCGCGACGAGACACCTCCATTCGCGGGTTGTCGGGGCATCAGCGAACCGGACGCCCTGCTCCACCGGAATCGCCGAAATGACCTCGACACCTGGCTGGTTGGATCGCTTTCGGGAGAACTTTTCTCGCCGGAGTAGGCTAAGTCCACCGTCGGGGACTAGACCGAGTAGTTCGCGAAAAAATCGGGGGCTCAACGAGTAAATGGCGCTGAATTGTACGAGAAGGGAGTTGCGGTGCTAACTGGCACAAGGGAGCCGAGTCGTAGTGCTGAATGGCATAAGGGAGTGGATGGTGGAGAACTGGTGGTGCGTCGAAGAGCTGGGCTGTAACCCTACTGAAGGAACAAACTACTAAATACTTAAATTAGAGTAGGTGCTATGCACATAAAAGGAGGAATCACGTTCTGGGCAAGAGCAATTGTTATTAGCGGCTCGGGTGATGG
The DNA here is from genome assembly GCF_030247195.1 of Topomyia yanbarensis. Classification (NCBI taxonomy): domain Eukaryota; kingdom Metazoa; phylum Arthropoda; class Insecta; order Diptera; family Culicidae; genus Topomyia; species Topomyia yanbarensis. The sequence continues at coordinate 442,713,169 of NC_080671.1, forward strand.
CAGCCCAAACCCGTTCCCTGAGACCCAACGTTTTGTACCTTTTTTCCTACCATCTCAGAGCTTTTTTGAAATTTTTTATCTATTTGCTAAAACATACTCACACACACAATGATATCGGATCAATGTCAGACAAACTCCTGACGAAATGTAGGAACAGTAGAATTTGTCGAGCGGAAGTAGGTGCATTGCCAATAATACTGCGTTTCGAGACATACTCGGCTCGAACTTAGGAATTTCCACATTGTCCGTCTGGGTTCGCGAAACATAGGGCATGTTGTTTGGTCGTGCGCTTACCTGAAGCAGAGAAGAGAAGTACCACTTCGAACAAAAAAAATTACGAAAGTTCTCACAAAAGCGAATCGGATTTGTTGCTGGTTTTCCTTGGTTTGATTTGAGAGTGCACCCGTATGACGTTTCAACTAGTATAACTTTTGAGACTGGCTCGTATAAATCGTTGCAGGCGGTAAGGTAGAGCTTCGCTAAAGCGTCCAGTAAATAACAGAAAATGTATTATTGCGTTTCGTATCATAGATTTTACTTTTCTGATTGATATTATGCTTATTGCTGTATGTAATCATTGAACGCTCGTTTTCTAAAACGACATTATCTGTTATTTTTGCGGGGCGTCCGGAGAATCATCCAGTTTCAACGGAATGTTCTCTGATTACCTGGTCCGCTTTTATTAATTTTGCATATTGAAGAGTAACTCGTAAGGAACCTTTGCTAAGCAGCACATGATTGCAGAGCCCTCTTTCTAACTAGTGGAACGTGATCTTCCGCATGGGTGGTGGATTTTTCCATTTGTCATAAATATTACTTGTGATAATTAAGCTGAAGAAGTTAACTTTTTTTCTGAATTCCAATCTAATGCAGTGACAGCTAATGTGAGTACTTAAGGTCACAAGAGCACTTAGCACATATTAGGAAATCCAATGGAAGATTTTGTCGTGATAATTCAATTTTGTAAAAAAATATTTGTAATTTTTCGAACAAAAAAATAAAAAAAGGTTCGATAAAACGTCAGCTGCATCAGAAAAAATCGAAAACAGCATATGGCTTAATGACCCAATGAACGTATACAAGCCATCGTCGGTCTTAAGTTGTTTTCTCGAAAAGTTTAACTATTTTTAAATTTATTTTAGAAAAAATCCTTAACTTGACTGCTGAGTAACTGATTAATAATAGCTTCTCGGTACGCAGAACTGAAAAGTGTGTAGCAGCGATGCCACAAGTACATATTTATCTAGAAAGGTACAGATTTTTCGAGTATTTTTGGTACAAATTCTGTACGATACGGATAACATATTTTTGTAAAAAGTACAGTTTGGTACACATTTTTTTTTGACACGACAGGTAAAATAATTTAACACTACGATGCATACCAGTAATCAGGTTATAAATGTTGAGTTAGACCGCTGATAGAGTGATGGCGAGAAACTGAGCTGGAGCTAGCACTGATATTAGGATGCGGGATTTCAGAAACTTGCTTGCAGCAAATCAAAGGATTGATGTCAAAATAGGTTTGTTACAGTACATAGGAAAAACTGGAAGTACTTCTTCTCCTTTTCTACTTCTAGTAGCAAACCGAATTAAAAATTAGCATGTTTTTTTGTTCCTGTTTGCTACGGAGCAACTAGGAGCAAGAACCGTGTATTGAAACAAACCTAATGAAAGCCGAGCGGATCTGCGCGGATTGCTTGCGTTTACTGTGATAGGTCGCTTACAGAGTGGCGGCGAGAAACTGTGTATGTGCTGCCCAAGTAACCATAAGCATTAAGCCATTGCACTATATTGGCTATACATTTGCACCAATGTTGCATTGAAACCCCTTTACAGCTTTAACAATGCAATAAAGCTCTATATTAGCATCAATAATGCATAATAGCGCAACCGACATATAGCATTATCACTGGCTCTCTATATGGCGTATATAAAGCTGATATAACTCGTACATGCTTCAAGGATCTTTAAAGCATGTAAGCTTTACAAGTGCATTTACTGCCATTATAGAGCAAATAAAAAGCCGGTATAATGCTATTATAATGCTATGGGTTTATTTGTTATGCAACTCTTCTTGAAGATTATATTGGGCATACTTCATTTCAATCGAACATATGCAATATTGTCTAGGAAGCAAACGCAGCGCACTTACCGTGAAGGACGAGGCTAGGTACCTCAGTTCGAGACATACTAAAGGTAATTTTCGTGAAACATTCATATCATGTGAAACATAAGAAATGATTTTAAAACCATGGCGGACAATGACAGCCAACTGAAGCTAATGCTAATAGCATTAGTACTGCAGAAACGAGCTGTCAATCTATGCACAGTAATAGCACTATATTTCTCCTTTTCTGGCCTAACACCAGCATAATATCAGGCTTCACGGCTCTTCAAGACAGCATTATATGTGGATCTAAAGCAGATATTAGGCTACGTTATAATGCTTATGGGTTACTTGGGTGGTACTGACAGTAGGATGCGAAATGCCAGAAACCTGCTCGCAGCATATCAAATGGAACCTGTCAGTGTAAAAGCAAGTAGCCGGTGCAGATCTGCTCGGCTTTCACTCTGACATCATCCCTTTGGTTTGCAGCAAGCAGGTTTTTCGCATTCTAATGTCAGCCCTAGCCCCAGCTTAGCTTCTCGCCGCCACCCATAGGCTTCATTTGATTTGCTGAATACAAGTTTGTCACATCCTGAGTGCATATAAGGAGAGTGACGACACTGTCAAAATTGGAACAATGATTATTTGTCAATGTCATTCCAAACGAGACAAATCCATGTATTTTGAGAGATCATTTGTTCGTTTGGAATATTACTGACAGATAATCATGACAGTTGTCTTCACTCTCCTTACATACACTCTGGTCACATCTCGCATCCAAATGTCAATACAAGCCCCAGCCAGGGTTGCACATTCAAAATTTTTCTTTAATGTCACAGATTTATTTAACAATTAGGTAATCCATGAGACATGTTGGATCAGCTGATTATTTCTTGATTGTTTCTTCTGACGTTACTCCGCTTTGCTGGGCACAACGTCCGACAAAACCATTGATTCGATCCAACATCAAACGAATCGGAACTAATGAAAGATGTTTGTATTTGCAGGAGTAAAACAAAACAAACTTGACTCCACTGAGTTGTCAAACAAACGTCTCATAGATTGCCTACCATTTTACCATAAGAGATTGAGCGATGAAACGTGACCTCTTAAAATCACTATTTTTCATTTGTCACTTCATACATTGATTTATCGTAAATACTTTGTTTGCAGCACTTTTAGAACTTTACATGGCGAAGATTTTTGGCGAAGTAACAAAGTTATCATCTCGTCTATTTGAAAAGTTATGAACGATTTTTGTTGAAAAATACACGTTTCAAAAATTAATTATTTATTTTACAGAAATAACGCTCTCGCAGTTTTTTCACGAAAAACTACAAAAGTTTCGATCTTTCAAATGAAATTACAAGATTGAAAATCCATTTGCAATGTTGGAAGATATATAGCTTTGAAAAAAACCATTTTTGTTTTGAAAATCGCCTGTAACTATGCAAACAAAAGAGATAGAAACTTTATTGCTTCGGCAAAAATATGTATTTACAAAAGTTCTAAAAACCTCTAGAACAAAGTATTAGCGAGAAATTAACACATAAAAAGACATTAATAGAAAACCAATTTTCAAAGAGCCACCCTACCTTAAATATTGCAAAAATCATAGCACATGAACCGTTGGAGATAGCCTCATAGTTTCTTCAGAAAAGTTGCTTCAATTTGATTGATTTATAACTTTGTAGAACATTAGGTAGCTGAATTTTACATATCTAAGAAGTTGATACTTTGAACACCCTAACCACAAGAACCACCCTAATTCAACTATTATAAAAAATCGGCAAGAAAGTACTAACAAAGTTTGCCGAAGATACTATATATCTAAAACCAACGGTTTAGGCGCAAATAGTTTTGTCTTCCTAAATACAGCTTTGGGACCATAGTGCATTGGGAAGATATCCATTGAAAATCTTTCTTGGGCAGTGCACTAAGAATTAACTGTGCAGTCAAAAGTTTCGATATTTAAACATACTTACATACTTTAACATTAAAACTTTCGTTTTTCGATGGAAAAAGATTGGTTATTTTTTAAAGTAAAATATCCGTTGCAACCCAAAAACGCAGTTAATGTTTGAAAGCTGGGTTAACACTCGGAATACTAAGGGGGTAAAAAAAATGGGAACGCTTACTTTGACCGGTCATATCTCAGCTGTTACATAATCGATTTTAAATCTGTCTTCACCAATATAAAGGTATGTCTTTTGTGAACACGTCGATCTAAAAAAATAGAAGAATAGAGTTGTATACCGTAAGTTACAGTAAAAAGAGTATAACAAAGTCAGTGAGAAAAAAATGGGAACGCTTCTTTGACTTGCCATATCTTAGCTGTTTGCTCACCAATTTTAATTCTTTCTTCACCATTGGATAGGTAAATCTTTTATAAAAACAGTGAACAAAGAATGATGGAGAACAAATTTGTGTATCTGAAGTAATTGTAAAAAAAGTAATTGAGAGTCAGTACAGATGAAATGACTTTTTCTGTTCAAACAATCGTATCACGACCGTTTGTCAACCAATTTCAATTTTCCTTACACCAATGCAATCCTTAGAGCTTCTAGACTTGTAATATATGCAATAAATAGTAGATTTTCAAAAATTACTATACTTTTTCGAGTTTTTAGGAGATAGGATTTTTACAATGTACGTGGCATACGGTTGATTGAAATTCTTTGCGACTTGTTAGTTTTACGGTTTGAAAATTACCTGTTTACTCAATAGTTCTACATATTATACATGTATATTATTATATCAAAGTGTTTGCACGGACGTGGAGAAACACATTATTGTATGTAAGTTACTAAATAATAGAGTGTGTTAGGACGATTCAGTAAATACGAAGAAGTTCAGAATTTTAAAATATTCGTCATATAACTTTAAATTTGAAGCGATGACCTATACATTTTAATACACCAGTCGATTGTAATTGATGGCGGCTACAATTTCTGAAAAAACACATTTTTATATTTTCTCAAAAAATAGCCAAAAGTACGTAGAAGTACAGAAATTTCATTTAGTTGGCAAAAAACGTCGAATTCAAAGTGATGGCCTATACCTTTTTATATACCAATCGATTATAATTGATTTTGGTTACAATTTCTGGAAGACGATTTTTATATTTTCTCAAAAAATAGACAAAAGTACGTAGAACTACAGTAATTTCATTTAGTTGACAAATAGCTTCAAGTATTCAAAGCTATCACCTATTCCATTTATACACCAATCGATTGTAATTGATTTTGGCTACAATTTCTTAAAGAACAAATTTTTATATATTCTCAAAAAATAGCCAAAAATACGTACAAGTACAGAAATTTCATTTAGTGAGCAAATAACGATGAATTCTAATGGATGATTTATACTTTTTTATACACCAATCGATTGTAATTGATGGCGGCTACAATTTTTGAAAGAACACATTTTTATATTTTCTCAAATAATAGACAAAATACGTAGAAGTACGGAAATTTGATGTAGTTGGCAAATAAGGTCAAATTCAAAGTGATGACCTACACTTTTATATATATACCAATCGATTGTAATTGATTTCGGCTACAATTGTTGCAAGATAAACTTTTCATATTTTCCCAAAAAAAAACACAAAAATACGTAGAAGTACAGAAATTTCGTCTGATTGGCACATAACTACAAATTTCCGTACTTCTACGTATTTTTGGCTAATGTTTGAGAAAATATAAAAAATTGTTCTATCAGAAATTGTAGCCGCCATCAATTACAATCGACTGGTGTATTAAAATGTATAGGTCATCGCTTCAAATTTAAAGTTATATGACGAATATTTTAAAATTCTGAACTTCTTCGTATTTACTGAATCGTCCTAACACACTCTATTATTTAGTAACTTACATACAATAATGTGTTTCTCCACGTCCGTGCAAACACTTTGATATAATAATATACATGTATAATATGTAGAACTATTGAGTAAACAGGTAATTTTCAAACCGTAAAACTAACAAGTCGCAAAGAATTTCAATCAACCGTATGCCACGTACATTGTAAAAATCCTATCTCCTAAAAACTCGAAAAAGTATAGTAATTTTTGAAAATCTACTATTTATTGCATATATTACAAGTCTAGAAGCTCTAAGGATTGCATTGGTGTAAGGAAAATTGAAATTGGTTGACAAACGGTCGTGATACGATTGTTTGAACAGAAAAAGTCATTTCGTCTGTACTGACTCTCAATTACTGTTTTTACAATTACTTCAGATATACAAATTTGATTTCCATCATTCTTTGTTCACTGTTTTTATAAAAGATTTACCTATCCAATGGTGAAGAAAGAATTAAAATTGGTGAGCAAACAGCTAAGATATGGCAAGTCAAAGAAGCGTTCCCATTTTTTTTCTCACTGACTTTGTTATACTCTTTTTACTGTAACTTATGGTAGACAACTCAATTCTTCTATTTTTTAATTCGACGTATTCACAAAAGACATATTTTTCTATTAGTGAAGACAGATTTAAAATCGATTATGTAACGGCTGAGATATGACCGGTCAAAGTAAGCGTTCCCATTTTTTTAGACCCCCTTGGTAGTCCGCGTAACTTTTTACCCCCTTGGTATTCCGAGTGTTAATTATTGCATGACAATTTTTATTTGGTAGAACATATTCTGACCACTTGTCGGATTATCGGGGATGAATTTGCTAGATATTTTATACCAGTAACGTCGTATAATTTTGAACTAATGTGTTGATTAACAGTGTATTTTGCAGGGCTTCGACACCACGTGCCGCTAGTGATTTTAAAAAGAATTGTGAGAAGTTTTGATTTTGAGTGGCCCTTCTCTTCTCTGCCTGAAGCCAGATTCTATCGTTATCTATCATTTCCTAAAAAAGAAACATTTCTCAATTTAAAATTATCCCTAATTTAGTCCCAGGCCCTTATCTAAAGCTTCTCCCAAACCAAAAAGATATCTACATAATCCCTTTCCACCGTATTTGAAAACTAGCCAGTCCATCACTGATTACACCTTCCACTCAATGGCTGTATGTCGCTTACGAAAATCAGGTGGCAATCTGCCAACACCGTCGCCAGACTGCCCACAACGGAAACCAGTTCCCGGAAGCAATTCACTATCATCATCGTTTCGAATTGGGCACTAGAATAAAGAAAGGAAATTTTCGACTGATTTTGGTTTGTTGGTCCACCGACGGTACCGAGATCTATGACGCTGGCCCCGGTGAAAGATAATCTTTAGGACGATATGACCGAGAGTGTTTTATTCCAAAGTCAACACGCATCGCTAACTTGACGTGTGTTCCGGTTTACTCAAACAGCATCCAGCTATTTTCCTCGTCCCCCGCCGCGCATTCCTGACCACAATTAGTGCACCGGGGATTTCGTTTCACGTGCATCCGAAAGCCCTCTCGGACAGACAGAGTAAATTCATAGTATTGTCATTGCAACGCGTCGTGCACCGTGCACCCTTCTCCGGATTTCCGTTGATACGGAGTCACTTTTCCGGGGTAAATATTTGCTTGTCGTTCAACTGATGCAGTAGCACCCGTTCGCGGCGGTTCTGTTGACAGGACTTAGGGTTTTAGCAGCGGTTGAGCTAATATTTGTTGTTTTGGAGCATCCTTGATTCGGGCGAGATAGTTGCCAAAAAAAGATGACGAAGCTGATCGATAAAAAATATGTAATAAAAAATACTGAATCAAAAAATTATCTTAGATTTGCCAACACTGTCTTCTGTATATGTCACGAAAGGCAAGGCCAGCTAGATCTGTGCCATAGCTTTAACTGGTTTTGAAAACTTCCAGAAGCTGATGTGCGGAACCAAGCGCGCGCTTATTAGCCACTGCAAGGCGCCGCGGCACGTGCGGAAAGTGAATTCAAGCGTGTGCGAAGCAATTTGTCACATCCAAGCAACCGGGGTTGTGAATGTGTCAGTAATCCGGATGAGATGTTGTTTCTAACCACATTAGTGTCAACGGCAATGGGGTTCGCCGTCAGGGTAGAAGAGGGGGGGGGGGGGGGGGGGGTAACACATTGTGATAAATGTTGCCTAATGCATGCAACGGAGAGGAATGCTTTAAACTTTGACCTACATCCGAACAGCTCATCTTTTATTCGGAACAAGAGAAATGCGATAGAATTAATCAAAAACGCGGCGAGAACATGGTCTTGGTACATAGTATTTCCTCGTCCTTCTCATCGCAACGAAGAGGGAAAGAACGCTGTAAAATGATGATAGATTAGAGCTTGTTTTTCCCCAAAAAAAAAGAAAAATCCCTTCGGTTGAATCAATTTCGTGTGCCCTAATGAGGGAATGTGCGGGTATGACAAATGTTAGCAGCTGAAAAACTGCGTGATGGTTAATTAAAAAAATCCCTTTTCCAAAAAACAACACGAAAGAACCATAAAAAGTGAGTTGCACTTCAACCTTTATCGCAGATCTCTCAGGCAAACACAGTCATCGCCATCTTGGAGCGTCCATTATCACCTCCTTAGCTACAATCGAATGAACAAGTCACGAGTGGGCAATAAAACGACGACTGGGATCCTTTACCCTCTCCTACGGTAATAGTGCAGACTACTTTGATCGGATTCGCATGAGCTAATTTTCGTCCGACACAAACACACACACCCAGCACGTCCCATCGCAGTTGACCATGCCGGGAGCACTGGTCGAAGATGACGTGATAATGATAATATTTGGTCCAGCTCACGTTCCTCCTATTGGGATTCATTTACGAGCGAACGAGTCTAACGTGAGTTGGAAGTTGGAAGGGACGTCCTAACGAATCACTGCCGATGGATTTTGTCCTATATATCTGTTATCTCAAATTACGCAAGCTATCGCTCCCGTTGAGTGAGGTCAGTTGTCAGGATTTGTGACGTTATGTTCACGGACAAACCGATTAGCCGAAAACTTCATCCTAGTCCCGGAAAATTTCCACTAACTCTCGGTTATAATTGAGTTTCTAGGAACTAGGAAACAATCAAACTTCATCACTGTGTTTTAAACGTTTTAGCAGAAAATCGTCCGGAATGATGCCACGAGCCTCGCCACCGAAAACACACAAAAAAAAACAACAACAACACTGACATTCAAAATTGATGACATCTTTTCATACCCCCTGAAAAGGCTTTGATGGCCCAGTTTCCCGCTGCTGTGGGAGCATTTGGGGTTCATGGTCCTGTCATTGTACAACCAGAATGTGTCATGTTGGCCCGGAGCCTACTGCAGCGGACCCGTGGCTGATGAACCGCCGAGCACCGAACCGTGCCGTGGAGCGACCACGGGACGAGAGGCCATAAAAAGATTAAGTTTATGGAAATCAGATTGACAAACTTTCGTCGTCGGCCCTGTCAGTGGCTGTTTCTCTGCCGGTGACATTTGGTCCTTGGTCGGCTGGACATTTTATAGAGGAAAAAAAAACCTCGTCCGATCCCGTCCAAAGTGATTGCGGTGGATGGAACCGTTTTTGTTGTCTGTAGGTTGGTTGGAGTGAATTGTTTGTGTGTGTGTGTGAGATTGTGGTTTTTGCCTCAATTTGTGTTAAAATATTAACGTGTGGCATGTCGGAACGGATAACAGACACGTAAAAAAAACTGGCCACGCAACCAAAATTGGTGCTCTTCATAGTCGCAGTAGGCCGGACAACGTCGCTCGACCTTAATTGCATATTGACAAAAAAACAGTCAATTTTGAACTTTTACATGGATTTGTGCGGTCACGTGCGTAGCGCCAATCTCAGTTGGCCGGGATTGGTTCTTT